>NC_072824.1:1575000-1875000 GCF_027744805.1 Dunckerocampus dactyliophorus
CTCGTTTGACTTGATGGGATGTAGCAAATACTAACTTGTTCTTCAAAAGTACTGGAACACACCTTAATCAATTCAGGAATGGATCAGTAGTTTGTGATTATTCATCTTTTCAACAATTGTATGTTTTGATTTGGGGAAAGTAAAAGTTGTGCTGGGATGAGTATTTTTTATACTTGATGTAAATGAGATGAAAGTTGCACCTGATGACGAAGAAGCAAAATGTGTTCATTAGCCAAAATCACCAAAATCCCCCCCAAAAAATAAGAAAGAAACAAAAAGAACAACTTAAAACGTTCATAAAAATTCCTCAAAAATGACCCAATAAGGCACCTGGCAACAATTTGTAAATAAAAATCTTGATATTTTATAAAAAATACAAACAGTTGCGGTTTTAAAAAAGAAAATATTAAAAATGACATAAAAATTGCACTTTTCGGGAAAAAAAAATCCTCAAAATGTTTTTTAAAAAAAGTCCACAAAAAAGGTGTGAGCTTGGAGGAGTTTGGGGTGGAGGAACCAGTGTGACCTCTGACCTTCCAAACATGCACAGACATGTCGTATGCGTGCATGTGGACTGAGCTCCTGCACAGCTCAAATAAGCCGCATGCGGAGGTGGCGGTGTTGACTTACCACAACATGATGTCATCTTGCTGCTGGAGGTGTGTGTGTGTGTGTGTGTGTGTGTGTGTGTGTGTCTCAGGTGTTGTCTTCCACTGAAGGAATGAGTGCCAGGTGTGTGTTTTAGGAGCGAGAGGTGGTAGGGTAAATAACAAGAGACGTGGTGGTGTTATACTTCAACACAACCACCCCAAATATCTGAAAAGTCAAAAGTCCGAGTTGAGACCATCGTCACAAACATGCTGACAGTTGACTTTTTTCTTCTGTGCTATGGCCAAGAGGAAAAGTATGACGATAACCATAGAACCTGAACCTATTGCGTGTCAGTACAACATATGGAGTTTAGCAAGCACATGCTAACGTTATACTGTCAGTTATTTTGTTAATACACACAAACGGCTACAGCTGAAAGCAACAATGCTTGAAAAAAAATCCAACAGTTGCAGGAGGAATAAACTGACAAAGATAGTGTATGTAGTTACAGCCACAAGTTTGATAGAATTTGTGAATAAGAGTTGAAGGAGATGAAAGAATAAATGAAATGATTAAAGCTTTGGCAAAGGGAAAGAAGAATAATAAAGAATTGAAAAACAAATGAGACAAAGTTCATTTGAAAATGACTGAAATCTGATGCAAAAGGAACAAATGACATCAAAGTTTCCAAACAACACTTCATGCAGATTTTAAATGAAACTTTATTACTAAGAAAGAAAAAACATCCAAAGCTACATGGGCCTGTGTGAAAAGTAAAGCTAATAAGTGGTTGGGCCCCCTTAGCAGCAACAACTGCAATCAAGCGTTTGTGATAACTTGCAATGAGTCTCTTACAGCGCTGGGGAGGAATTTTGCACAATTGTTGTCATTCAGCCACATTGGAGGCTTTTCCTTTTGAAGGTCATGCCACAGCATCTCAATAGGATTCAGGTCAGGACTTGGACTAGGCCGCTCCAAAGTCTTCAGCCATTCAGAGGTGGACTTGCTGGTGTGTTTTGGATCATTGTCCTGCTGCAGAACCCAAGTTGCTTTCAGCTTGAGGTCACCAACATTCTCCTTCAGCAGAATTCATGCTTCCATTTATCACAGCAAGTCTTCCAGGTTGAAGACCATCACACTACCACCACCATAGTTTACGTTTGCTATCATGTTCTTTTTCTGAAATGCCAGATGTAATGGGACACACACCTTCCAGAACGTTCAACTTTTGAGTATTTTCCCAAAGGTCTTGGGGATCATCAGGATGTTTTCTGGCCTTAATGTTGTTTTTGTTCAGCAGTGGTTTTGGTCTTGGAACCGTTTTTGCCCAGTGTCTTTCTTATGGTGGAGTCATGAACACTGACCTTAACTGAGGCAAGTGAGGCCTGCACTTGTTTGGATGTTGTTGTGGGGTCTTTTGTGACCTCTCGGCTGAGTCGTGGCTGTGCTCTTGGGGTCATTTTGGTTGGCCGGCCACTCCTGGGAAGGTTCACCACTGTTCCATGTTTTGGCCATTTGTGGATAATGGCTCTCACTGTGGTTGGCTGGAGTCCCAAAGCTTTAGAAATGGCTTCATAACCTTTTCCACACTTATTAAGCTTAAAAAGTGCATAAAGTGTTGAGTTGTGTTGTCATTGACTAATATTTACATTTGTTTGATGATGTGAAGCATTTAAGTGTCACAAACATGCAAAAAAAAAAGAAATCAAGAAGGAGGCAAAGACTTTTTCACACCACCGTATGTACAACACAATTACACAATGATAAATATGCCATCAATGAATGAATAGACTGATAATAACAATAATAATAATCATAAAAACAATAGTTATCCCCAAACACTTGACTTGCAAAAGTGTGTCACCACAGCAGCTCCACTTTTCCAGCATGGATGCAAAGGATCAGCTGGGTCCCGAGTTTGGGATTACCGTACACCTTTCGACATTTTGGAATTTGCTTTTCTGACACGTTTCTTCCAGTAGTAAGAAACGTTACGCACATCTCGTGTATTCATACTTGGCAAAAGTTCAGGAAATACTTGTTGTGTTTTTTGAAGTGTCATTTTTAAATTAGATGTTGCACATTCATTCGTTCAAATCTCTTGTAAGCCACCTTAATTTTGTCCTGCTTGAAGTCAAAAATATGAATGACACATGAAATATTTTCCAAAAAACAGACTTGTGCTTTCCATATGTGTTCTTTTCTGGAATGATTGAATAATGTAAGAAAAAGGTGAACGAAAGGAGTTAGCCTGGGCTTTTTCAGACTGCATGAAAATAAGAAGAAAATGTGCTTCTGTTATTTCTGCTGTTTTTTTGTCACTTAACCCTTTCATGCCAAAGACGTATTTATATGTCTTTTACATTATTTTTGCGTGACAGACAAAAAAAGGTGATGATGCAACTCGGCACTAGTGCATCGACATTTCAGAGCACTTTTAAGCCATAAAAAGAGCCACAAGGTTTGATAAGAGCTCGGCAGGGGTCATGTGAACGGAAAAATCACACACGACCGGAAGGAGGAAGTGGGAGAGCGTGGAGGAGTGAAGCTGCAGAAGGTTACGCATTGCAGGGACATTTTAACCCATGCACACGCATAGTTTAGTTCCAAATGTGTAAATAGTTGATATATTTGTAAATAAATAGTTATTTTGATGTAAAACAAGCCTTTTTGTTGTGTTTATGTTGGTATAGTTGTTTCGATATTTCAGCTGTCACAGCAGCAAACAATATTCATGTCAAAGTGAAAGTTATGCTTGAAATGTTCTCCCTTTTTTTAGTTGGGAACTGATATTTTCCTGAAACTTACCTATGTTCTACTGCTGATTACCAAACAAAGAAGTTAGAAACAAGCTTTTTTTCCTGATGAAAGACGGGAGTCTAATCCTTCTTTGGGTAGGTTCCATAGATTTCTATAGCCATAGAACACAATATTCTGTGTGCCTTGACCAAACGGTGTGAAATGGCTGCGACTGAAGGGCTTGTCTTTTGAAAAATGGCTGGGATTGAATGAGTTAGCTGGCATTTGTGTTGTCTTGGCGCTCTAAGAAGGTGCTGCTTGTTTATGATGGAGGAAGACGTCATGCAAAGAGGATGATAAGATTTCCATCCCAGACAGAAGCCTGTTGTGTTGGCTGATGATGTGTCACGGCGTGCCCGCATTGTCTTCATTCAATGTCGTCTTTTAGCTCGCGTGGAAGCCTGAAGGTCTACATTGTTGCGAAGCCAGCCGCGTCCATGTTACACTACACATCAGACACTTGTCTGCCAATATTAAGGCACGCCGTTATGTACAAACAGTCGCGACAGGGCATGTCAGGCGGTTGGTTGTCAGTGAGACGCTAATGATAGCATCTTTCTTGAGTATTTGAAGCCACGCTGTCCATGTCAACATTTGTCATGCAGGCTCTTGGACAGTGTGGTGGTTCACGTAGATGCTCAATTCCAGGCCACTATGAAATCCTTTTCATTTTTTCTCAAATTCCATTTTTTTCATTTTCATTGTTTAGAATTGCGTTTTTTTTTTACCTTGCAGCCTGGCTAACTTGTCTAATGGGATGTCAGCCTCTGCACACATTGCTACTAAATCTTCAACAACGTCTTTATTACTATTTTGTTTACGCAATTAGACCACATGTGGCAAACAGCACTCTTATTCTGAAGTGTGTTGTGTGTGTTGAGAATGTTGGCGTCTTTTTTTCCACTCAGAACTTGCACGACGTCAGCGGGCATCATAAAACTCGCTTACGTTAAAGCGGTAAAACACAACGTGGTGCAAACACATTCATACGGCCGCAGTAGCATGCTCTGCTAATCTAAGCTAACCCCGCTAGTGCCCATTCACGCGCCGCAAGAGGAGTTTCCGTCAACTTTCATGTTTCATTCGGGAGGGAGCGGGTTAGTGTTTGTGATGAGATTCCGCCACGGTCCGCCGAGGAAATACTTCCCCACACGTATGGGCTTCTCCTCACGATGACAGCATTTCATTCACATTATGTCAATGTCTGGGAAATTCCGCATTTAACAGTAAACTCTGTTTTTATTGGCTAATTCCGCGATTCCGTCTGCAATTCCATTAATGTGGAAATCCTAGAAAGATAGATAGATAAAGACTATTCATCTCCAAGAGAAATTGACATAAGGCCCTAGAATTCCTACGCCGCCTCTTGGTGCAGATTCTTTTCAGTCATGTCAAATACTTTGCAGGCATTAATGATTAGCTTAGCAGATAACAGCCAGAAAGCCAGCCAATGATGAATGGATGCCACAAACGCCAAGTCAGCTCAAGAGTGCATCATCATTTTTAGCATGGCAAAAAGTTAGCATACAAGCACAGTACACGCGCATCGGGCTGAAAGTTAGCTTTAAGAACACAGAAGTAGCTGTTTCTAAGTCGGTAGTTTTTGGGCTCTCTGTGGTAAAAACTGCGACGTTCCTTCCACATTTAGCGATGTTATTTACACTAAATTATCTTCTCATGCCAGGCTTAGGGCTGAAAGTTAGCTAGCAGCAAGGAGCTTTTCCTCCCTGTGTTGTCCTTCAGGGCTTCACGCGGAGCTTTAAATATTTTAGCAGTCTCAGTCGGGCTGTGTCACCGTGGCGACCACTTGTGAATGGAGAATATTATTGTACGTAAAAGGTGTAGAGAAAAGAAATATGACAGAAGTCCCTCCGGACAACCATTCCTTTTTGTATCTTTGCCTCGCTGCTCGGGGCGTCCTGGCCTTGCTGTTTTTTGTAATGTCTGACTTGTGGGCAGCGACACGGAAGCATTGCTGCCATCATGTTTGTACATGCGTGCAAGTCATCTGAGGATTGCTTCACTAACGTGTTAACATGTTCCTCTGCTGCAAAACACCTACCTTGGGTTTGTTCATGACCCTTCTGGGTTTTTGATGCTCAGGAACACTTTGGTTAATGAACTCATTCAATCCCAGCGTTCACTGTACACCATTTGGACTGATCTTTCAAGGCACGCAGAATATTGTGTTCTCTGGCTATGAAAACATGGAACCCACCCAAAGAAACATTACACTCCCCTCTTTTAGCAGAAAAAACAGTTTGTTTCTACTGTTGGAGATGAACTTCTCTGCAGCCTGATAAAGGTCAAAAGGACCACTTTAATTCAAACGAATCAAGGCAATTTCACCTCCTCTAACGTGTTAGTTAATCTCCAGTTATGAGAAGGAAACACTGGTATTAGATTACTAAATGTATTGAAAAATAAATCAAACAGAATCATTTCACATTCTTGGGTTTTCCGGGCTAGCTGTCTCTCCTAATGTCCTCCTGTGGCTTCCTGACCAGAAGGAGCGAGAGTCGGCCTTGGTTGCTTCTCCCCTCTGCCTTTTTATTGTGTTCCCCAGACCATTGGCGCCAGTGGCTCCCAAGATACTGTCTCCTGGATTCTGTGACGTCGGCAGGTGATGGCCGCAGCTTTCGCTGACTTGTTGACACTTTTCATGCACAAACAGCACAAACTTCTCCTCGTCTGTCTCAAGGCCTACCGTGACTATGTTTGTGTTCCCATATCTGGCTGCTGGTCCCGGCTGGCCTTCGCTGATTGTACACTGTGTGAGAGTTTGACCTTTGACATACTTAAACAGTTGTTCATCTATCAGCTAATTGTTTAATAAAGTATTATTTCTCTAAACTACTTGTAACGACCCACTCAGTTAACCCTAAAACAGTTATATTGATACTGCACTTCTATTAAGGCACTCAGTTAATCCTTCAATCAATAAACATCAATGCAACAAGTTCAAATCTACTTGTAATAAATATTTACTCACTCAGCTAACAAGTTAATAAAACAATATTATCCAACACTCCCTTTTTTCGTTCTTTAATAGTCAGCAGTAGAACATAGGTAAGTTTCATGAAAATATCAGTTCCCAACTAAAAAAAGCAGCTTTTTGTGAAAATATACATTTTAAGCACACTTTGAAACAATTTATTTTTTTTGCTTTTCTCCATCCTATCACCCCGCCAAGCTCTTATCAAATGCACTTCTGCCACCTAGTGGCCGTTTGCTCTCAATCCTAATCCTTTGGTGAGGAGATGCATGGAGTTGCATCAGCATCTCCTTTAGCCTCTTGCTGAAATAAAAAAAAACAAAAACGTATAAGTACGTTGCTTGGACCGGGCGTTCGGGTTTATAAAAAGTTAGAATGAAGCTGTAATGTTACAAGATTTTTTTTTCTTAAAAAGCCGTTAAAAATGTTTGATGTTATGAGAATAAAGTTGAATGTTTAGGAGGAGAAAACAAGAAATGTTTACGCTTAAAAGAATACATCCACATACAGTGGTTCCGATATCGCTCCCTCGCCATATCGTGGTTTTTCAGAAATGAATGAATGAATGAATGAGTAAATGATGGGTGTTTGGTGGTAGACTATGGTCTATTATGAGTCAGAACATATTCAATACAAGTGATGAGTAGTATTGTGGCCACCGCATGTCCCACATCACAGACTGAACAAAAAGATCTCCTCCCATTCCGTGTGGAAGTGGGACGTTTTTAACTGGTTAGCTCACTAGCTAGCAGCCGTCTTGAGTCCCTGCAGCATAAGATTTGCAAAGTGGCATGAACCAAGAGCAATAGGAGTGACTATATAAGGCGACTACAGGGGGCTCTAATAATGATTAAAAAGCATATTTAGAAAGTCCTGAACAGGTTTCCTATGCTGTAACTATGAAAATATTCCATTTAATAACATTGAATCCAGTATGGTGGAAATGAATTTATGGTGGTCATGTCTGGAACCAGTTAGCCGCTATAAAGGAGGGATCGTTGTATCATGAAAATCCCATGTATGACATTTTGGAGAAATAAGCGAGATTTTTACAGGAATGAAGTCACAACATTGAGAGAAAAGATGTACAAAAAGTTGCACCGTCATCAGCGGGCCACATATGGCCCACGGGCCGCCAGTTGAATATGAACACGACTGAAGCTGAAAAGGGGGTCCAGTATTCCCTTCTGTCCTGTGTGGCTTTTAGCAGTGTCTTTGTGCTTGTAAAAAGCAACCTGTGCTTAGTAGAAAGGTGTGGATGCCCGACACTAGCTAGCTACAGTAGCTAGCTCGCAGCCACCTCAACGGTGCGGCTTCACACAAGGGTTGCCAGCCGTCCCGAGAACAATGGAATCGTCCCATACTTACAAATAAAAGTAGGCGTCCTGTATTGAGTCGACAAGGGACGCACTTTGTCCTTTATCACCATGAGAATCAAAACTTATGTAGTGAGTAAAAGTGTGTAAAATGTGGAGTCATTTTACAACAGCTTGTCACAGGCTAAGCCAATCGATGCTGATCACCCGTCTTATCGATCTCATTGATTGATGAGTGATTTCTTTATTTACACACTTTGCCTGGCTGTCACTCTTGACTCACATTGCTAGCTAGCTAACTAACTGGAGCTATCTGCCTCGCTTCAGGTCTGCTCAAATGTGTCTTTTTACCACGGTAACATTTCGTCTTTAAAACAAACAAGTTAGTTAGGAGCTCCTTTTTGCCCCACGGGGGAGCTACAAGTGGCGATTGCGTTGATGGACAACAACTCTGCTCTCTTGTTATCATTCTAATAATGTCTTATGCTCAAAACGCCCGTGTGGGAAAATAAACACAGTCATTTTTATTTTCCAGGAGTTGGCAACCCTGCTCCACACACACGTATATGTATTTCTTTTTTTTCACAATTTGACAATTTGAAATCACAATTAAAAACATTTTCAACGCCAGCCGCACCCTAGCCACCTTAAAGAGACCAAAATCACAGATGACGATCATATCGCCCGGCGCTGATAGCAGGAGGAAAAGGAACTCATTATCTTATGAGAAGCGATCTTTTTCAAGTTAAAAAGTGACTGAATCCTGACACGCGGTCAGTGTGTTTATTTCAACGCACTGCCGAGTCATGTGACCGCGTGACACCATTCCCACGATGCACAGCGTGGCAGCGGCCGCCCCTCCCTCTCCTGCTGCCTCGTAGCATCCCGGCTCTAATCGGACGCACGGTGCTCTCGTTCTCTTGCTGGGAGGGAAGCAAACTAACTTCATGGAGAAGAAGCGCTGACGTGTGATTGGTGCAACGCTGCCCCTCCCGCCTGCACGTGTGCAAGTAGTTGCTGTCATCGTTCTCTCTCGCCCCCTCCCTCCTTGGAATCTCCTCCTCCTCCCATGTGCTTCTCGGAGCAGCTTACTCACGTCTGTCACTTCCCAAAAAGCCTCGCCTTCCCACACACACGCCAGTCCTTGCTTAAAAAACTCTTCCTTTGTGTCTTTTAAGTGTAGCGAGCCCGGCATGAGGATGTCTACGTCCCACGTTTGAGATGCTGCAGCAAAGTCAGGAACCACAACAACAATGGGTAAGGTGTCACCGTTACATTCCTTTGCAGGAGTCGCTCCTCTAACTCAAAGCAGATGTTTTACAAACTTTTACTTTCACGCCCTCTGGAAAAGTGCATTTCCAACCACACGGTCGGATGAGAGGAACATTTAGAACAGGAGGGAAGGCTTCCATTAGCTCCCGAGGCTTTACAGTTACCACCCAAAGTGCCTTTTTTACTTTGGTACGACTTCAGACTGCAGTTTGTCTGTGATCAATCCCACTAAGTGTTGACGTGTTGCCCTGACATTGTTCCATTTTTGAAAGCACATGACACTCAGAGTTGATGGCGCCATCGCTGTTCAGCCTCATTTCTGGAAGTGGCGTCCATTACTAGCTCCATCGCTCAGGTCAACAAACATGGCGGTGTACGAGACAGAGGATGTTTACGGTCATTATAGCCAAGATGTGAGCCATGTGTCAATAGTTTTGGAGGGGAAAAGAAGGAAGAAACATTTGGAGATGAAATAGAGAAGTTGGACTTAAGCCTCAAGACATGAGATGAAGACTGGTCACCTTCAAAACACAGAATTGTAAGTGTCAGTTACTCTGGAGTTGCTTATCCTTCACTTATTCTTTTAAATCGTAAAGGGCTCTCTATAGCCTGTTTGTGTGCCGTGAGCATATGGCTGTGAAAAGTTATACATGATATACACTAGGTCCCCAACTTACCAACACCTCACTAGCGAACATACGTGGATACGAACACAAGCAGACTGGTCTATATTTTATTTTATTTTACCTTGTAGTCGCTCAATCAGTATTTATACTGCTACTGTACATGCTTGACCAGCAGAGGGCACTGTGACACTGCTAATGCAGCCTTAGAGCTAATGGGACCAACAGAGGAAGAGTTAGACTGGGGAGATACAGTGTAAAGCTAAATGGAAAGCTAAATTGTACAACCCGGACAGAGCGTGTGATTAAAGTTTATGAAGAGTTAATAGGCCTGCTTAATTCTACACCACCCACAGAACACTACCTCTTTTAGAAGAGTCTAACCACCACCACCATTTGTCCTTTTTTTCAATATCTCCTCCTCCAACTCCACCACAAAGACGTATGCTCGTGTGTGTGTGTGTGTGTGTGTGTGTATATATATATATATATATATATATATATATATATATATATATATATATATATATATATATATATATATATATATTCAAGATTCAAGAGATTCAAGAGATATATATATATATATATATATATATATATCTATCATGGAATAGTGTTTAGAAGACATTATGTAAACAAGACATGACTTACTCTGGTCTGTGGCAACTCTGACGTCGTTCTTGTCTTTTTTTTCCCTGTGCACCAGCAGAATAGCACCCTTTTTCAAAATGCGTTAATAGCGTACTTTCAGGCCAAATGCTTCTTGTAAAGGTGTTCCAGTCATCAGTGAAATGATCGCTGCAAAGAAGAGAAGTCGAGGTGGGCGTCCATCTGCCTCTCGTTGTCTGTGCTTGCTTCGTCCATCGTTGTCTTAAACCTTCTTTTGGAAAAGAAAACAAACTTACAGTATCACTGTTAACATCCAGCAGCAACACAACAACACTTTTTTTCAAGAAAAACATCATCATTTTAACTGAAAAAGTCGTTTTTATTAAGAAAAAATAAATTTTGTGGTAAAGTGTAACATGACGAGAAAAATGGCATAATGTTGTGCAAATGATGGGGTTTTTTTGGCTGCAAAAATGCCTTATGAGGAAAAAACGGTGTTGCGTTAAGAGGATAAAGTTGTATTTAATTCCCGTTAAGGCAGAAATCACAGGGCCTTGTTCAAGCAGCTTGGACGGGATTCTTCCTTGCTTGAGTCCCGCCCACTTGTCCAAGCAAAACAGCAGCTTATGTCCAAATGTGGACACCTCACCAATGTCCGAGGGCCCTCAGAAGAAAGTGACTTGGGTGCGGCGTGAGCTCTGCTAGCAGCTATTTGACAGCTCACTCTGAAGTCAGCATGTCTCCTCCACCCAGTCATGTGACTGGGCTTGTTATTGTTCCCGCATGCCGAGCATAGCTACAGCGCGACCATGCAGAGGAGGAGTACAGCATGCGCAGTGTCTTTGTCCATCATGTTTCACCAGGGGAAAATAACCTCCTCAGAGCCGCTCTGTCTCTCCCTCGGCCCAGGCAGCAGTCAGGGACGCCCCCCCCCACCTGCCCGTGACATGCTGAAAGCCACATAAGAGCCGCTCGCCGCGATGGCCTCCATGGTTGCCAACGGAAACCAAGATGGGCAGTCCCTGCTGCTGCAAGGCGTGGACCCAGAGACCTGCATGATTGTCTTCAAGAACCACTGGGCTCAGGTAAATGTCAGTCACCGCTCCCTCTCATGGTGAGCGCTGCAAGAACACACCCTTTCAGAGCTTTTATGCTTCCAGGAACTGGACTCGGTATCCCTACTGGTGTTTTTACACGCCTGACACAAGCCCACTTACAGTATTCATCTTGACACCCCTCCGTCATTCAGGCGAGGCCCACTTCTAAATACTTGTTGCTACGGCGACACTCTCAGCAACACTCATCTTGGCAATGTCCTACCTTCCCTGTGGAACACCTTCAACACCGCCCCACCCACACTGAAAGCAATCCCTTTTTAAGTGGATCCTGCAAGTTTGATACATGATAGATACGAAATAACTAAAACACTACAACACAAATACTCCAAGCAACACAAGTCCTTCCATTTGCTCTGCAATAGTTATGAGAAAATACTTCTATTTTCCAGAAAACAATGTAATCCTATAAGTGTACTGTTTTCCAAAGGAAAATGTCACATTTACACAAATGACGTCCACAGAGAAAAGGCTGCCCATCATCCACAGTCCTTCCAGTATGTGAGACATCAACACACACGTCTTTGTCTTTTCTGTGCCTTCTAAAGAGATAAAAACAGGTAAAAAGAGAAGGCTAAGAATGCATGTGATGGGACGCAAAGACAAAGACGTGTGTTCATGTCTCACATAGGGATTGTGGATGACGGACAACGTTCCAAAAAAAAGTGCACTTTTCCTTTCAAAACAAAATCTGACTTTTTTTTTTAAGTTCCACTGGTAATAAAGGTGGATTTCTACTGGAAAAATGTCTGTAACATTACAAGAAAAAGAGTTGTAATTTCTCGAGGATGAAATCACAGACTCTGTGGTCATTTGTCGCTAGGCAGATTTCAGAGGGTGCCGTTTGAATCTCGCAAAGCCAAAGACGGTGAGGATTGATTGTGATCACAAATAACAGCCACAGATTTATTAGGGGGTGACTCGGCAACTCACCGGCAACGCATTCAGGAAGTCGGGGCAAACAAGCACTGAGCTGTGTGAGGCCTGGAGAGCAGCAGATAAGAAGTAGCGTTAAACTAATCTTCTACTACAACCAGTAAACTTAAAACGCAGGTGGCCACCCAAAATAAAAACCCACACAAACACTTCGTGTTGGACGAGTCCCTGAGGCTCACCTCCCCCAGGTTTTTGTTTCCACCGACCCACTTACACCTTTGTTGCCACAGCAAAGCTCGACACCAGCGGCACCAGTCTGCTTCCTATGCAGCACTCACAGGAGGGCATGAGGGAGTGCATACGCAAAGTGTGACTTTTTACTCGTATTGATAACGTTGTTGATCATTAAGCTGCTGCCACAATAATCAATGTATTACTTTGACTTATTTGATATGTGATGACACCAACCACTTTCCACCATCCTGCCTCTGCAACGGACTTCATTACATGCAATTCAAAACATGACCACCGAGTTTTGGACGTGCTAATGTACCTAGCTGTGGGAACCTCACTCCGTTTCCACCAACAGACATCTACAACAAGCACAGCTCCGTTTATTCATTCATTCATTCATGTTCTATGCCGCTTGTCCTCACTAGGGTCGCAGGGGTGTGCTAGAGCCTATCCCAGCTGAACACAGCTACATCTTAATATAAATTAGGTCTCAAAGTTAGTGACATGCTCATTTTCACAAGCCTGGGGAACCTCACTCCATTTACTTTCCTCCAAACATCATCTACGAGGACCTTTGTCGTTGTTGACTGAGGGCCATAGAGTTGGCATGCTCATTATTGCCAGCCTTGGGAACCTCACTCCATTCTCTTTCCACCAGCCAACAACTATAAGGAAATTTGTTATTACTGTTGTTATGCAGCCACAGAGATATCGACATGCTAATTTTGGCAAGCTGAGGAACCTCACTCCATTCACTTTCCACCAGCCAACATCTACAAGGAAATGTATCATTGTTTACCGACATGCTAATTTTGCCAGCCAGGGGAACCTCACTCCAATCACTTTCTACCAGTCTTTTACAACAAACCATTCTTACTATCATTTTAGAGACACACAAATTTATGCTAGCCTGGGCAACTTGACTACATTTCTACCTGTCATTGACAACAAACTTGGAGTGATTCCTAAAACACGGACACATGAATATTTGCCCCCCAGGGGAACCTCACTCCAATCACCTGTGATATTATTGTTATTATAGGGCTTCCGAATGACTGACCTTTGGGAACCTCACTCCACTGAAGGTAGTCATGTGACATAACACGTGTCCTTCTTCTCACAGGTGGTGAAGATCCTAGAAAAACACGACCCCTTGCGCAGCAGCACCCCCGCCTTGCCCACGCTGGCCGTCCTCAACCTCAGCGGTGGCCCCCGCTTGGGTCCCGTGCCGGGCGACGAGGCGAGCGCGGTGCAGAACTACGTGGAGCACATGCTCTTCCTGCTCATGGAGGAAGAGCGTGGTAAGGCCGGCGCCATGGGCCCCATCCTGGAGTTTGTGGTGATGGAGAACGTGATGGAGCGGCTGTTTGTGTGGAGCCTCCGCAGGGAGTTCACAGACGACATGAAGCTGGAGCAGCTGAAGATGTACGAGATGTTGGTGGGCCAGTCGCGCCAGCCGCTGCTGCATCACAAGCCCGTCCTCAAGCCGCTCATGATGCTGCTGTCGGCGTGCTCGGGCGCGGCGGTGCCGCGGGTGGAGGCCCAGCTGGTGCTGCTGCTCCACCAGTTGTGCTGCGTGCTGGCCAAGGACCCGTCCATCCTGGAGCTCTTTTTCCACACCAGCAAGGATCAGGGAGCCGCCAACTTCCTCATCTTCTCCCTGCTCATCCCCTTCATCCACAGGGAGGGCACGGTGGGCCAGCAGGCCCGAGACGCCCTGCTGCTCATCATGTCCTTGTCGGCGGAGAACCTGCGTGTGGCCAAACACGTGGCAGAGAACACCTTCTTCTGCCCGGTCAGTCCCGTCACAAAGTTTAACATCTAACGTTTAAACTAGGGCTTCGGGTTTTAAACAGAATGAACACGGTGAGCGCATGAACACCGACGGCCGACATGGACACACACTCACCATTGACACTTGTGTAATTTGTTGACATATTTCAACTGTATCCTCTTAAACTAACGGCTGATTATTTATTAGCATTTTGTTGCTAAATAAATATGACGTTACTCCAAGGTCTTTAGTCCAATGTTATTAGCCGTAGATGATGTTGGTAGCCTGATAAGACCATCTTTTGATGGTGCTCCATCAGAGGTGTTCATGCAACGTGACTAATAAAAGAGTCAACGATGTTGTGACGCTTCCTCAGGTTCTGGCCACAGGCCTGAGCGGACTGTACTCGTCCCTGCCCACCAAGCTGGAGGCTGCCAGTGAAGAGTGGCATTACCTGCACAAGGATGACTGGCTCAGGATGCCCTCCTTGGTCCAGTTTCTCAACTCACTGGAATTCTGCAATGCTGTCATCCAGGTAAAAAAAGAAAAAAAGTAGAGTAAAATAAAAATGTTGCTTCTCTGCTGCCTCCGCTTTGTGCTTCCCAGGTTGCCCACCCAGACATCAGAAACCAGCTACTGGGTTACATCTACAATGGCTTCCTCGTGCCTGTGCTTGCTCCTGCTCTGCACAAGGTTGGTACGCATCCTTATCAGTGTCATCGTTGACAAAATGTCCCACTTGCAATAATGGCTGGGCGATATACATCAAAATGATTGATATATCGATATTTACCTTTAGCACGATATCAAAAACAACACAAAGCTCACTGCTTGCTTCTTTTTCCTGTTGTGTTCCTCATGAAAGGACAAGCAGAGTGGTGTGCTATCATGAGGAGGTGACCTATCACATTGCTAACATATGGTCCCCTTTGCAACAGTGGGAACCTGCTGAAAACAATGCACTCGCCATGTCCAGCGAGCTTCGCAGTCACAATGATTTGATTATATGACTAACTCTACCACAAATGTCCCGTTCAAGGAAGTTACTCAGACACTTGCTAAGCCTGATGCACTTGACAGGTTGGTGTTCCTGCCACAAAATAAGGACATGCATGCGGCTTCTAAAAATGGTTACCTAAAAAAATGCGAAAGTATTTTTGAGTTGCTGACATTATTTGGCTTTGATTTTGTCCAAAGTCACCAGGATATATATCCTATATCGATATTCAACCTAAATATATCGTGATATGAGTTTTGGTCCATATCAGCCCCAGCCCTACTTGCAATGCACCTGTCTGGCTCTCTAGTTGACCCTGGAGGAGGTAATGACCACCACGGCGTACCTGGACCTCTTCCTGAGGAGCATCACCGAGCCGGCTCTGCTGCAGACGTTCCTGTCCTTCATCCTTCTGCACCGTCACGAGAACGTCCACATCCTGGACACGCTGGTCAGCCGCATCAACACCCCCTTCCAGGTGCACCACTCACAATATTTACTCATTTATTCCATTAACTCATTCAATACCAGAGACGTATGAATATGTTTTTTAAACCCAAATGATGACCTTTTTTGATGCAAGTGCACAATAAAAGAGGTGGCTTGTCATGGCGTTGGAAGCCATGAAAACGTCCACAAGGTGGCAGAAGTGCATTTGATAAGAGCTCTGCATGCATCTTTTGCATGTATTAACACACTGGACAGCAAGGAGGAACCGAGAAAGCTTGGAGGAGTGTAGCGTGCAGAAGGTTACGCCTCGTAGGGAAATTTTAACACAGCACGTACATGGGCACACGCGCGCACTCACACAGTTTAGTTTCAAATGTGACAATAGTAAATTGCTCATGGTGTTATATTTGTAAATTGATATTTTGATGTCAAACAAGCCTTTGTTGTGTTGTTTATGTTGGTATAGTTGTTTAGATATTTGAGCTGTCACAAAAGCAACAATATTTGTGTCAAAGTGAAAGTTAAAAGCTGTTCTCCCTTTTTTAGTCAGGAACTGATATTTTCCTGAAACTTACATATGTTCTATTGCTGATTACTAAAGAACACAAAACGGTAGAAACATACTTTTTTGGTGATGAAAGATGGGAGTCTAATGTTTCTTGCGGTAGGTTCCATGTGTGTATACAGCAGCCATACAACACAATATTCTGTGTGCTTTGAAAGACCAACGCCACTGAAGGGCTTGTGTTTTGAAAAAATGGCTGGGATTGAATGAGTTAGTTGTGTTAAAAATTGTAAAAGTGTTAAACGCATGCACATCATAACAAGCCACGCCTCTCTGTTATGAAGGCAGATGGAAGCACAGTGGAGCGTCCCCACACAGTCCAGTGACATTCTTTAGTGACCGAGTGCAATTCCAACACCATATATGCATCTCCTCCTCACAAACCAACACACCTCTAGTCCTCCTCGGAACCACCCTTCCTCATTGTCACTAGACTACCACGAGATGCATTCACGTACACTCGGAAAATCACAACAAACTGTTTATTTTGCTTGTATGTGTGGTCTAAATAACCAGAAAGACAAAGGAAAATCAATAAGTGGATATTCTTATCAGTCGCTAACCTAACTCTTACAATGTGATGCATTTAAGTTTGCTCGCAAATGCCAGAAAATACATCTACCTTCAAACCATTGTTAACGCAACTTAAATGACTTGGTGTCTTTGAACGCAACTGTTCATGGCTCATAAGAACATGGTTGAAGTGTGAAATGGTGTGCTACTATCAAAGAGACTCATGGCTCATAAGAACATGGTTGAAGTGTGAAATGGTGTGCTACTATCAAAGAGACGAGTGTGGGGTAAATACATTTTCAGTTAACTTTTCAGCTCGGGCACCACTGAATTGGGATTTATAGTTTCAGTTGATTTTTCTTTCTTCGTGGTTGGGGAGAAATAAGGTGATTACGCTGCCCCCTAGTGTGGCACACTTGAACTGCTGTTTAGATAACCCAGTTTCCCTCCCAGCCAGTAAGGCGATACTGTGTCTAAGCTAAAGATGACAGATTGTTGCCACGGTGATGCAAGAACCGGCTGGACGTGTTGCTGTTGAGCAAAGTAAATGAAGGCAGGCCCTCAGGTGTTTGCTCAGCGTCCACACCTGCAATTGTTTGTGTAACTGTCAAATAGAGATCACGAGGGAAGCACCTCTGCCAAGCGCCATAGCCCCCCCCCCCGCCATATTGTGATTGGCCCGCGGCTGTGATTTTATCGGCCCGCACCACAGTCTAAAAATGTCATTTAACAAGGAAACTTCGTAAAAAACAACAGCAGCAAAAATGGGAAAATCAATCAAAAGTCCAAATATGAAGAGAAGAGTTGTAATCCAGCAAGGAAAAAACATCATTTCACAAGAATAAAGTCATAGTAGGAGGAAAAATGTCATTTTAGTAGCAGGAAGTTGAAATATTCAAGAAAAAACAACGAACAATGAAAGTTGTCATTTTTGGAAATTTAGGATGGGGGAAAATGTACAACATGGCAATAAAGTCCAAATATCAAGAGAAGAAATATACAAGAAGAAAGTTGAACTGTTTGGAAAATGATTTTTAAAAATCAACAGCAGAAATTTTACCAGAGTAAAGTCAAAATATTAAGAGAAAAAAATAGTTTTCTAATGAGAAAAAAGTTGCAATTTTATGAGAATAAAAAATATTTTAGTAACAACGTTGAAATAAAGAAAAAATACATTGTTTAAAAGATAAAACATATTATGGGAATAAAGTAAAAATTACAAGAAGAACATTTACAAGAGGAAAGCACAAATGAAATAGTTGCAAAATTTAAAAAACACGTGAAATGGGAAAAACAGCTGTAATTCTACGGGAATAAAGCCAAAATATTCCGAAATAGGAGTGAAGAACAAAAGTGTTCATTTTCCAAGAATAAAGTGGTGTTATTGTGGAAAAAAGGTGCCGTGGCCTTCGCTGGAAAAGGTTTGGACACCCCTGATTTAGAACTTTTGAAGTTATTTCGAACACAAAAAGATAAAAGCCGACAAAAAATAACCTCCGCGCTGCGCTTGCCCTTTGCCCTGTGCTTGGTGGGGGTAGAAAGTCCAAATGCAAACTAATGACCCGCCTGAAATGGTTCTTCATGCAGCTGGGCATCGTGTCGCTGGCACTCTTCCGCACTCTCATCGCTTTGCAGTGTGAAGATGTGATGCTGCAGCTCATCCTCAGGTGAGAGCCACTCATCCTCACTCACCCGTGAAAGGAGGCACAGGCCTTGTTACCATGTATCCCCCCAGGTACCTGATCCCCTGCAATCACATGATGCTGAGTCAGAGGCGTGTGGTGAGGGAGAGGGACTTCTACTCGGTGTCGGCGGCTAAGATCCTGGCGCTCACGCCCTCCTGCTGCACTCCTGACCACAGCCCCCCCCCTCTGAGACAGCTGGAGTCCATCCTCTTCTCCAAAGGTAAAGAAAAATGAAATAGAAAAGCAGCCTAAGCATTTTTAATGAGGAGAGCTGTTGGTGTTCCATCGTCATCAGCAAGGGTATACAGTATATACTGTAAGTACATACAGGGGTGTGAAAGTGTTTGCCCCCTCCTGATTTCTTATTTTTTTTGCATGTTTGTGACACTTAAATGTTTCAGCTCATCAAACAAATGTAAATATTAGTCAATGACAACACAACTCAACACTTTATGCACTTTTTAAATGGGAGAAAAACATCCAAAGCTACATGGGCCTGTGTGAAAAAGTAAAGCTAATAAGTGGTTGGCAGCAACAACTGCAATCAAGCGTTTGTGTATCACATTTCCACACGGGGCCATGCAGCTTTGGATGTTTTTCCTCCTTAAATAATAAAAAGTTTCATTTAAAAAGTGCATAAAGTGTTGAGTTGTGTTGTCATTGCCGAATGTTTACGTTTGTTTGATGATCTGTGGCAAACACTTCTCCACCCCGCTGTAGTACAGAGGAATGAAAAGAAGGAAAGTAAAGACGAACAGGTATGGCGTAGAAAACGATACAGTAGCAAAAGATTTCCTCCCTGATGGCAGAAAAGGAAGTCTGTGGCTTTCCTGGTCTCATTCTGCTTTGTCCACAGCGGAAAAAGACGGCGTCTCCAAAGAGAGCGACGACTCTGGCAACTCCTCCTGCACCATTGGCTCAGAGATCTACTTGGACGTCAGCTACCTTCATTACCTGGACGACGCCCACCTGCGCATCAGCAGCTGCATGCGGGCATGCCACGTGTGGTCGGCCCCGTACGACGGCAAGGACCCCCCTCCGGAGAAGTACCAGCCGGGCGTCCTGGAGGAGCCCAGGAGTCCGCAGAAGGTTGCACAGCCACGGGCGGCACCGCACCCTCGATTGAGCTCCGAGGCACAAAAGTCCAACCACCTAGAGCTGGAATGGGACGACAGCTACGACGCGTGTCCGGTGCGGACCGCTGAGGTTCCTGCTGAGGCAAAACCTCCGCCGTCGCCTTGCAGCACGCCTCCGAAGCACATCGAGGAGATGAGGAGGTCGGCCATCTTGTTTGTAAAAGGCTCGTACATGGAGGAGTCGGAGTTCCAGGACGACGTGAAGGTGTACGACCTTGTGGCAAAAAAAGACAGCAGAGCCACTGAGCACAGTTCAGCCAAAGCCAACGTGATGGAATCCAGACAACTTCCACCAGGCGTGGCCGAAGTTCCCGTGAAGAAAGGACTCAGACATCAGGCCAGCAAGAATACGTCTTCACAAGCTGATCAGACCTGCAACCTGCAGAAGAGTTCTGCTGCCGAGGACCTCCTGGCTCAGTACGAGGAGCTCCTCCGGACGTTTGACGCAGAAGCAGGTGCAAAAGCAACCAAATCTGACGCAGAGCAGAAGAAGTCCATCACACCTGGGGACGAGAACGTGGAGGACATGGACTTTGCCTCCTTCTCGCCGGAGACTCCAGAGCCGGAGAAGCTGCAGTCCCCGTTTAATTCATCGCTTCGGAATACGAGCAGAAGTCAGTCGGCGCCTTTTACAGGCGAGTGGACAACTAGCTTGGTGCCATGGCCTTCATCCTTCATGCCAAGCTTACATTCTTTCCTGCCATGTCCCACAGGACCCTTCGTCAGCGTGCTGCTGTCCCGCCTGGAGAACATGCTGTCCAACTCGCTTCAAGTCAACTTGCTGTTGACGGGCATCCTGGCCCAGTTGGCCGCCTACCCTCAGCCTCTGCTGCGCTCCTTCCTGCTCAACACCAACTTGGTGTTCCAGCCCACCGTTCGCTCGCTTTACCAGGCAAGTTCCACTCACTAAAGTCCAGCTGCTTCTTAGCCGCTCAGCTCCGGGCTTCAAGCCAGGCTTTTCTGTGGGGACTTTTGGCTTGGAAGTCGGACATGAAACATCAGGGTCAACAAGGTCTGACCTCAAAGTGTTCTGATCAGGCCTGTCAAGTTAACGCGGACGTTTCCTTTAACGGCACTATTGTTTCTGACACACGATTAACGTGCGCACGTCCTGTTTGACCCTCGGCCGACGCCGTAGTTTGAGGAAGCATCGGTCACCTTGGAGCCACGAGCGGAGCAGAAATGGAGAAAGAGAAGGCTATTTTGATTGGTAAGTTTAGCCTCAAAGCCCTGGCAGATGTCTCTCGCAACAAGACCAACGTTATTTGAGTCTACCGTCGCTGTGGTTGGGATTGTCACGGACTACGTCATCGTCGACTTGCCAGAGAGAAGCGGGAAGGTACTGAAGCAATGCAGGCATAGCCGAGGACAGCTATGTCGGGGCTTCTGCTCATGCAAAGCTAGCAGCGCTAACGTTAGCAAAACATACGCACATAATAGCCGTCTAATTGATCTTATTTATGACTATTGTGTAAAACATCAAATGAAAAGCCGAAAATGAATACAGAGCCACCATCCACCAGTACCAGCCTGGACTTTGCTTTACAGAAAGGTTGTGTTTCGAACAAATATGCACGTGAGCACTCAATAAGCTCATCACATCTTACATTTATGCATTCCCACATAGTATCAGCATTTGGGAGCAAATATGAGGTGAAAGAAAAAGGCTAAAAATACAGTATAGTAGTCCATCTGTGTGGATTTCTCTTGGAGATGAATAAAGTATCTGTCTGTGCAGCAACGGAGAAGGTGCATTCAAGGACCGTCAAACAAAGTGTGACAAATCGCCGCTTGCGTTAAACAGTCAAAAACGGGGGGATTTCTAACTGTGTATTATTTTTGAATAAAATAATGGCCCATAGTTTCAAAATGTACTCTCTTTACAGAAAATGTGATGTCGTTATCGTTGTGGCTGCGTATGGAATCGTTTACCACAAAGACTTTTACATCCCTACTTCTTATAGATATAAACTTTTTTCATCTGTGATTAATTACGAGTTAACCATGCACAAAATGCAATTAATCACGATTAAATATTTCAATCAACTGACCTAGTTCTAATCAAACAAAGACTTTAAAAAAAGATATTTCTTAGATTCATTCATCACATTATCTTCAAATTTGCATCAGAAATCCTCTTCTAGTGTGTGAGTGACAGGAAGAGAAGCTCTGACTAGCAGAAATTTGGCGCCATCATGTCTGTATATACAAAGACAACCCGTCCACAGGACGAGCATTTAATCACAACGTCTTGATGTTCCCCGAGTTTGCATGTTGCCTGGTGTTGCAGTGTTCCTTGTTGGAGGTCACAAATGTCCAATTTCACACTTTTACCTGGAAAGCTACTTCTGGGGTCATCAACACGTTAAGAGCGGTTGGAAGATGCCAAGAATGTACATGCTGGATCTTAAGGAGGTTCTACGTAGAGCTCCAACATGCAAAAAGGAGAAATGGGAGTGAGGCAAAAAAGAAGCTTTCACGTGAAATAGGCTGTTCATCAGCTGATCAAACGTTGAAGAGCGCAGCTCAAAAAAGCCTAAAATAGAAATAAAATGATGAAAAAAGGAGTGAGTAATGAGTAGCTGTGCCATTCTTGTTGATGAGGTGAGAAATGGCTTTGGGCATGCTTGATGCCAGTGTTTCCAGGAGGCTGGTGGGAATGTTGCTCCAGGTGCTGAAGATGGCTTCACTGTCTGGAACTCATGTCCATGTTTGGAAATCCATCCCCAAGAGTGAGCTTATTCCTCTTTGTGAAGTGCAGCGTTGTCCTGTTGAAAAGCCAGTCATCACCATACAGACGAGGGCCTTCAGTCATGAGGGATGCCCCCTGCAACACCTCCACATAGACGGCTGCCGTTTGACGCCCCTGCGCAACCTGAAGCTCCATTGTTCCATTGAAGGATCATGATGGTGGAAAACATCTCAGGTGGGATCTCCTTGTCATGCTAGTAACGCTGGAAGCCATCAGGACCGTCAAGGGAGAATAAAACTTTCTTCCACCTTTCAATGTCCCATGTTTGGTGCGCTCTTGAAACGGCCAAATGAAGATGGGTTTTTCTTAAAAGCCTTTTCTGATGGTTATTGGACGGCACTCGGCACCACTAACAACCTTCATTTGGGCCCAGGATGGTCCCGTGTCTTGATGGACAGCCAATGGGATCCTCCGGCTCGTTTTTTGGGTCTACCGCTCGACTTCTTTGTTCCATGAGCTTCAGGATGTGTGAAGAAGTTTGGAATGACTGTCTTGCTGCGTCTTTTTCTGCCTTTGCCATCAAGAGGTCATGACAGTGTGAATACCTGACACTAAATCACATTCAATCCACATTTATGACAACATTTTGCCTTTGAAAGGCTTTTGATGAACAGCCTATTGCACTTGAATGCTTCTTTGTTGTCTCGCTCCCATTTCTTCTGTTTGCACGTTGAAGCTGTGCTTGGAACCTCCTTAAGAATGTACATACTTGCCATTTTTCAGCTGGTGTGAAGTGTTGGATGAGGAGTTAGGTCTGTTAGGTCGTCTGGATGCCAGTTGAGTGAAAGGGAAGAGTTGGATGGACTGCAGTCTACTGGCAAAGAGAAGATGGAATTTTCTTGCTGGAACATGTTAGTAAGAAGACTGTTGTTTACTTTGTGGCCATCCAGGGTACGTATCTCATGTAGCTATCGTGTAAAGGTGTGTTTGGCAGTGTTTGTGGTTTCCATGGTTACCAGTAGGATTAAGGACGTCGTTTCCTGTGCTCGCTGTCAGGTGCTGGCCACGGTGAAGAACCAGATTGAACAGCTGGCGGCAAGCAGGAAGGACTTTCCAGAGATGATCGTCGCTGCCCAACACTGGCTGCTGGCCAGGGAGACGCTGTATGGAGAAGCAGGTGATGGATCTTTCAGCGAAAAGCTCATGAGCATGCTGGGACATGGAGATGATGATGATGATGATGATGGAGTAGGCCACGATGTTTGCTAGAACAACAACTCTAAAGCATCGCATATACTGTATATCATATCACATATACTTACATACATGTAGGAACCATCCAGTCATTCTTAGGGGTGTCTTGTGTGACTCACACAAACTTACACAGGGACTTATTTTTCCACCACAAAAAAATGGTATTAAGAACTTTGGCCTAATCGTGTAATGTTATTTTTAGAACTTCCATTTCTATAAATGTTCCATGTTCCAAGATTATCTGAAGAATTTCGGAAATAGCTTAATCTGGACACTTGATGAGCCAAAAAATGGAATTTCCTAGAGATTTGAGGTCATTTGTCATATTTTATCCTATTCAATAATATCTTCTTTTACTGCAAGCAGATATGCATGCTAATATACTTTTTTTTAATAAATTCAACTTGTTTTTCATGACAAACAGCACAAAAACATCCTTGAATTATAAAGTTCCATACGGTTGCAATCCAAACTGTTCAACCCATATTTAAAAGTAATTGTCTTTTATTTGAACCATTCTAAACCTGACTTTTCTGCACAAGTGTGTGGGGGAACGCTTGCTTCCTTGGCCGTCTCCATCACACGGGCTCGCGCTGCTACGTAAACAAACCCCCACTCTGCTTTGTATCAAAGCCTGCTCTTCCTGGAGCTGCTGTGACGTAGGCACTGTCCACACGGGAACGCCCCCGAGATTTTTTTTTTTTTGCAGGTTGAAAAAAAATTGGTGTTGACGCTGTGCCGAATTGCGTGAAAAGGATGTAATCCACAAGGCACGCCTCCGTGTGGCGCTGGAAACAGACAACCAGGCAGAACCAGATGACGCACCAAACCATAGAAGAAGAAAGAACACAAGTCCGTGTCTTCTCCTTCCCAAGAGACTCACGACAAGCTATGACTTCTGCGGGTCATTTTGGAGAATAAGACAAGAAAATATCAGGAGAAACGTCAGTCCAAATATTCAGATATTATGTTGGCTTGTCGTCGAAGCTCACTTCCAGTCACGTGACATCATCGTTTTCGTGTAGGCCGCCACCATGGAAACTACAAGCCGCCGTTTTCAGATTTTCCCACTCAAAAAAATACCGTTTCAGAGCACCCAGAAAGCCGTGTCCCTGTGGATGAACGACTGAAACCATGAAATACTTGACCCTTTTGGCCTGAAAACGTTTCCCCTTAGTCCCTGCAATTAGCATACTGAGGCGTGCACGACTAAAAAGCACAGTCTCCCCCTTCCAGAAACTTTTGGAAGGATTTTCATAGGGTAGACGCACATGTGAGCTGTAGCTAATATTGTGGACTGTGTTTGACACTTCTTATATTGTGTAACGACTTCGTCCTCCTCAGATAAGCGCAGCGTGAGAGGTGCTCGGTTCTTGCAGAGTTCTCCTCCAGCAAAGCCCAAGTCCATCTCTCCAGAGCGGACCGAAGTCTTCGCTACTGTCCTCTTCACCGAGTTCCTGAAAGAACTGGCAGCCCTTGCTCAAGAGCACTCCATCTTGTCCTGCGTTCCTGCGGAAGAGTAATTCAGACTCGGACCTTTTTTGGAAAACTTAAAACGTCCACTGCGGCGACGGCGCAGGTTGGACTTTACAATAAAAAGCAAAGGCAATCACCTTCATGTGCTTTTTCAAGCAAATACGTCTTTTATACTCATTTATCTGCTTCTCAACGTCTCAGGGGACTCTTGGTGCCTACCGTTAGCAACATTAGCATTAGCCAGTGGCCTCGTAAGGGAATACTTGCAAGTATGTATAACATCCCCATCATCACTGACTTTACCCCCACTTCCTCACGTTTTGCTGTTGAACAAAGTAGTTCCAGCGAGTTGCTGCCATCACGAAAGTAAAGCGTTTTGCTTCTTTAAAAAAAAAATCTGTATTTAGGAGCGTCTCTTTGAGCAATTAATAGCTGAGCAGTGTGCCGAGGACATGTTCTCAATGCATAGTCTGCGGATTGCGCTCCCCATCATGGCGGCCAAACCCTCGCAGGACATACATAATGCGGAAGTGGATGGCGATCGGCACTCCTGTTTTAACTATAGACAGACAGACGCCTCATCCAGCTCTGCCTTGACACATCCAATATGGCGGCGACGTTGACGTATCGCAGCAGTGGCATAGACTTAAAGATAGACGCCGCATCCAGTGGGTTTGTCCACAGTTGCGATACGTCAACGTCGTCGCCATATTGGAAGTGTCAAGGCTATACTTAATGTAAGTTTGTTTTTGATACCTCACTGTTTCCCAAGTATATTAGTGCGCGTGTGAGTGTATAAACGAGAGGAATTAACTTAAATTTCTTTGTAGAAAGGCGCTTTATGAAAGTAACTACATGGACTTGTAATCATTTACAGCGCAGCCCTTACACATCCAATATGGCGGCGACGTTGACGTACGGCTCAGAGCTCGATGCCTATGACGAACTAAGCGCCTTGGTTTACATGCCCACTCATGCTGCTACAGAGAGCTTAAAATATCAACAGGCTTATGTGCTGAATCACGCGTTACAATTGAAGTCAAAGTCAACGTAGTGAGAAAACTTGTAGTTCATGCAAGACGCGTTTATTGACTTCTCCTCCACACGGAAAGTTGTATGCCGCAGTGAAATGTGTCCGAGCGGAAACGGCGGTTACGCTGAAATAATGATCTGCACCACAGAGCTGCGGCTGTCAAAATTGCCCCCAGGGCATCACTAAAGACGTTTGGCACCAAAAGTCAGACTCACAATGGCTTCTCTCCTTTGGCACCACTGCACGCTGCCGCTTGTCCGTTGTTGTATTTCACAGTGCTCTCAAGTCATGTGCGATACCAATGATTTCCTCTCCGATCCAATACTGAGTAAAATTAGGCTGGTATCGGCAATACCGATACTTTGCAAATTCACTCGTGTCTGGTACATTTGAAAAACGAGGGTATTTCCAATCGGAGCATAACGAATCTATGCTAATACACAAGAGAGAGGGAAAAAAGGGGGCGGGGGGTGTTGGTGGGGGTGTCATACCCCCATATCTCTTGAAACTCATAAAGTGTTGTGTTTGCTTTTTCACATTTCCAAGCTTTTTGTTTCCATCCATCCATCTTGTATGCCGCCTGTCCTCATGGGGGTCACTGGGGTATACTGGAGCCTATCCCAGCTGAGTCAAGTCATCTTTCTTACATGACTTTTCATGACGTCACTATGCAAATGTAGAATCATTAGCATATTTTTAGTAAGGAGGTGTTGAAGCTTTGCCTCTTTTGGGGTGTTTATATGTTATATTATTAGTATATTCTAAATAAATGTTATATTCATATTTGAGCCATCTCCCACTGTATCTGTTACACGGTTGTTCAGTTGAAAGGTCTATTTTCCAGGTGAGAAATGCCATGAAGTATTTTGATATGAATTGGAAGAATGACTTGCCTTGCTAGGATTTGATTGGATAACGGCTACATTTGTACTATTCTTACGTTCCAACCATTGGGAGTTGGCCAACTGATGGATGTAGTCATCTGAAATCCTAAGTCAATAAAAAACAATCAGCGTCTTTTTGTTGCAAGCAATAAATGATTGAATTGACACTGTAGTCCCCGTCCCGTTTGCACGTCTTTTTGCCTCAATCAATCACACTGTGAGGTCGATCTGAAATTGACAAATGACTTGGAATGGCGATTACTTTCTAGGTGGTATATTTGTCATCTCGTGAACGGAACACTGGAAATCTACGGAGCCCCCGAGGAGACACGGGGAAGACAAATTGATGGATAAAAAATAAACCACGAACGTTTGCATTATTTCGCAAAAATATGTGACGCTACAGGACACACTTCCGGTCATAGCGAGCCTCCACTTAGCGAAAATGGGGTGGACATGCATAATTTAATTTCCATCTTCAGCATTAGCGCATCCCTTACTGCACAATTGTAGACGTATTAAGACGTATTACGATCGTATTCCCCCGAGGGGACTCGGGGAAAAAATGATGGGTTAAAAAAAAAAAAAAACAGCTCGCAAAACCTTGTAAAGCTCCAGGACACACTTCCGGTCATAGCTTGCCTGCACCATTTAACTTCCATCTTTCCATCTGCTGCACAATTGTAGAAGTATAAAGTGATACTATAACTTTAGGAACACGTTTCCAATTCAGTGATGGTTATTGGGCTCGTCTGAAAATAAAACGCTCCAAGCTCGTGTTGCTGGAAACACATCTCTTAGAGTACTCAAAAGGAAATACAATGATTGGCCATAAATGGGATTCTTCCACTTGTGTGCAGTGCTTGTCCTATATGTATAAAAAAACCCCGCAAAACTATTTACATTAAGAGCATTGTACTTCCTTTTTGAGAGCGGATGTTGGGGGTGAAACTTCAAATTAAGAGCAGCGCATTCATTGAGTTTGTGATAGGAGTGTTTACTTATAGGACAAGTAGCGCACACAAGTGGAAGAATCCCATGTCTGGCTAATCAATGTATTTCCTTTCAAGTGCCAGTACTCTAAGAGATGTGTTTCCACCAACACTAGCTAGGACCGGATGTTAGCATTTTATTTTCAGACGAGCCCAATAACCATCACGGAATTGGAAACGTGTTCCTATAGTTATAGTATCACTTTATACTTCTACAATCGTGCAGCAGATGGAAAGACGGAAGTTAAATGTTTAATAAGCTATTATCAGATCGTAAGAAATGTGTATTATACACTTCCTCCACTAGAGGGCGGTCTCCGCTCGTTTATCTGCTTTTATTCTGCTCGGTCTAACCGGCCACATCATTAGGGTCACCTACCCAATCAATTGTGTGCAGTTTTTAGTATATCAGAGGAAGACTGCATCGGTTTGCCAACATGACATGAATTTACAAAATGGTATTAATTATTAATAATTATTATATATGCCGAGATACAAGGTGTGTATTTAGCCATTTGGGGGCCCATGGCGAACCGAGCAAAGCTAGTTCCATAGCCATGTTTACATACTCCAGGAAAAAAAACAATAATCCATTTTTATGAAATGTTTGGGGGCCCCTGGAAATGTCGGGGGCTGCCCAGGCTGCGTTTGCCTAATAGTAGACCCGCCCCTGCAAGAAAGTGTTTATTAATGCCACAAAGACTCCCAGGAGAAGATGACATTGTGGGACAACAGTGAAGAAAAAGGCAAGTCATGCTAGTCTGTTGAGGCGTCCTCCAGCCATGAAATCTTCTCCTGGAGAATCTTCCGCACGACAACCGGATCCACTCGACCTTTGGTCTCCTTCTGAACCAGTCCCATCAGCTTGTTCAGGACTTTGGGGTTCCCAGACTTGATGGCGTGGACCTTAACGGTGGAAGCCACACAAGAGCGAAACGCATGTAGGACACAAACAAGTCCAGCGGCGTCACACAGGAATAGAAATAATCTATTCCAGAATCAAGCTGTGACTGCACAGATAATTAGCATTCTTAACCGTCACTTCTTCATACCTCATCAGGATGCATGTCCACAACCTTCTGGCAGATGTTGTGCAGCTGTGTGACATCGCTAACAAGGCCCAGGTCCTGGTCCTGGATGATCTGCGCGGCTGTTTTCTGTCCCGATGACCTCCACATGTCCCGGAAGACCTGAGGACACGCACGTGAGCACGCACGGGGCAGGCAAGCGCGGGATTTGAACGGCATCAAGCGTGCGCGTCACTCACCTGCTTGGCAACCCAAGACGAGATGTTTCCCGCTTGCAGGAGCTCCAGCAGCTCGGCCAGGGCGGAGGGGGAGATGGGGCTGCAAATCAGAGAAAAAGCATTCAAGACTAAAAGATTCATCACTGAAGAGAAAGTGATTAGTGACGGAGGAAGGGGAAGACACGTGTTGGCTAACCTGCTAAACGCACAGATGTGCGGTACATCGAGGGAGAGGTTTCCTGAGTCTGCAACCCCATAGCACTACGCTACAATATGCTACTTCCTTTGGCTTAACAGTGGGTTATTTTGCAGCCGTACTCAATAAAAGAAAAAGACTGTCTGAAAGCCTGTTCCAACACTCAGTGTTACGCAGTGCACTTGAACGCCTCATCATGTGAGCCGCATAGACGGCGCAGGTGGCACACTGGTGCAGGAATGTCAGTGAATGTTTGGTAGTCGGATGGAGAGGCCAACTGGTAGCCACGTTTCCGTCAGACTACGGCAGGGCAGCTGTGTCTTAGTCTTAGTAGTACTTTATTAATCCCACAGCAGGGAAATTCACCTGTTACAGCAGGATTTTTGCATGTAAAAACACACTCACCAGCAAAGAGGAAGTGAGGGAGCGTGGAGGAGTGTAGCGTGCAGAAGGTTTCGCATTGTAGGGACATTTTAACACATGCACACGTGTGTTCGTGCATGCCAAATGTGTAAATTGTAAATAGTTGATGGTGTTATATTAGCAAATAAATTGTTACTTTGATGTAAAACAGCCTTTTTGTGTTGTTTATGTTGGTATAGTTGTTTAGCTGCCACAAAAGCAACCAATATTTGTGTCAAAGTGAAAGTTAAGATTCAAGATTCAAGATTCAAGAGAGTTTTATTGTCATGTGCATGGTAAAACAGCAGTTATACCATGCAATGAAAATCTTATCCTGTTCATTCTCCCAAGAAAAGAAAGGAAACACAAGAAAGAATAAGAACATAAGAAACATAAACACATAAACATATATACCAATAAATTAAGCAACAACAACAGAAGAGACATTAATACAAGTAAATAATGCAAATAAATAAATAAATAAAGTGCTATGAGTTATGCTTGAAATGTATCTTTTCTCCCTGTTTAGTTGGGAACTGATATTTTCCTGAAACTTACCTATATTGTACTGCCGATTACTACAGAAGGCAAAAAGGTAGAAACTAACTTTGTTTCCTGATGAAAGAGGGGAGTGTAATGTTTCTTTTGCTAGGTTCCATGTTTATATAACCATAGAACACAATACTCTGTGTGCCTTGAAAGATCAGTGTAAAATGGCTGCTGCTGAAGGGGGATACATTTAGAAAAGTGGCTGGGATTGAATGAGGCATTGGGTCTGTGCCAGTAAGAGTACCCGTTACCCGTTCCTGTCTAGAGTGTCCCAACTAAAACAACCCCACTATCCATTGGCCAGAGAGAATGGTGCTTTGTCATTCAATGTCACACAAGGTCCACCTCACCTTTGGCTCACAGTCCAGTCTTGCTGTTTGAGGAGGACCAGCAGCTCGTTTGTCACCCAGCCAATCACCTTCCTGGGCTCCCTACTGGTGGTCTTCAACACGGTCTCAAAGTACTCCACCAGGCCATCCTCGTTCTGGGACGACACCACGTCATCAGACTCATCTAGCACCACTCCAAGCCAAAGCTGAAGGCAACTGACCAGCAGAGTCCAGCTGTGCTCGGGCAGGATGCCGTACGTTTGGACCAGCCTGTCTCTCGTCACGCCGGGCAGCTCTGGAAGCCGCGCCCTTAAATTCTGCACCACCACCGCCTGGTCGGCGCCGGGGGGCACTGAGGCGTCATCCTCGTACACCGTCAGAGGGGGAAGGTTGGGCTCTGGCATGAACCTGAAAAGGAGGGAGAGGTCATAGGATCAACTGATAGCAGCAGATTACACTCAATGGCCACAATATTAGGTACACCTGCACTTTCTCATGAGAAGCACAAACAACTATAACATTCCTATGGAGACCTCCACCAAGGCTTACACTTCCACTCCAGTACAGTACAGTAATCCCTCATTTGTGGCAGTTCATGACCCAGACCCAACCACAGAGTAGAATTCCTTATTCATAAATGCAATACTTCGCTTGTTAGAGCATAGAAAACCTGCTTACCACATTCTAAATACACTGTTTAACATGATTAGAGCCCTCTAGACATCAAATAACACCCTTATAGTCACCTTTACATTACCCAATATAGTAAAAACAGTGGCAAAATAAGACACATAAGACAGAGAAAACATGTTTACCGCCTTCAAAATATGCCTTTTAACATGATTAGAGCCCTCTAGACACGAAATAACACCCCTATAGTCACCTTTACACTACTATTACCCAATATAGTAAAAACAGTGACAAAATAAGACATATAAGACAGAGAAAACCTGTTTACCACCCTCTAAATATGCTTTTTAACATGATTAGAGCCCTCTAGACATCAAATAACACCCCTATAGTCACCTTTACATTACCCAATATAGTAAAAACAGTGGCAAAATAAGACACATAAGACAGAGAAAACATGTTTACCGCCTTCAAAATATGCCTTTTAACATGATTAGAGCCCTCTAGACATGAAAGAACACCCCATAGTCATCTTTACACTACTATTACCCAATATAGTAAAAACAGTGACAAAATAAGACATATAAGATAGAAAAAACCTGTTTACCACCTTCAAAATATGCCTTTTAACATAATTAGAGCTCTCTAGACATGAAATAACACCCCTATAGTCACCTTTACACTACTATTACCCAATATAGTAAAAACAGTGACAAAATAAGACATATAAGACAGAGAAAACCTGTTTACCACCTTCAAAATATGCCTTTTAACATGATTAGAGCCCTCTAGACATGAAATAACACCCCCATATACTCCTATTACCCAATATAGTAGACATACAAAGAGAAAATAAAACATACAGACTCATGCTCATGTGTGCTGCTTGTAAATGTGTTCTGGTGTCACAGACAGGAAGTGTTACAGTACAGTGCTACAGTAACACTACTGACACCTAGTGGCCAGTGTAGATTACTGCATGTCATCACAACGTCCTTCAATGAGTCTTCTGAATGCCTTCTATTTGTATTTGACTTCATTTAGCCACTTCTAGGCTTGAAAATGCTTAATTTAGGCAAAAAAAGGCTCAAATGTGCTTCATCTTTTTGGCTAATAATAGGTTGCATTCAACCACCAAACAGCTTGATAACAGTATATATTTTTGAAAAAACGTGAAGAAACGTGATGGAAACCAAATGCTTTTATCGTCACTGCACACAATATAGTAGAAAGGTTGCTTTGGTCACCTGTAGTCCTGCAGCCCCTCCTTGTCCCTCATGGGCACAGTGGTCCTATCAACACAAGATGAGGAAGAAGAAATGAGCCAGATGAAAGAAGCGTTTGTGAATCACGAGGAACACTTGATGGGGTCCACCTGCAGCATGAATGAGGTCCAAGGTTGCACCTCATTACGTGTGCAGGTGTACCTAATAAAGTGTCCAGTGACAAGAAGGGCTCAGATGCACTATTCAACATGCTCCAGATGACGATGATGATGATGATGCATGGGAGCAACACTCATGCCAGAGACGGGACGGGACCATGGCGGCGCACCCAAATGACTCCATTCATCATCATTAGCTTGGCGTGGCGCCGCTGCTCTACGCGGTCTCCATCTTACCCGGATTTGGAGTCGTAGGCGCGGGTCTGGTTCTGCACGCTGCCTCCTCGCTGCAGGACGTCCACGTGCCTCTGAATCTCGTAGTCTGGCAAGAAGGTGGAAGTGCGTTTCAATCCGACAGCACACGGGCACACAAGTCAGTGGTGTGACAATCCGCACACGTGTGTGGTTCTCCGTGGCCTTGAACACCCCACAGCGCCTTCATGTCACCAATCCTGAAAGCCACTTTGTGAAACAACTTCACGCCAATATTTGACTTCCACTGTGTCTAAACTGACTTTGTGGAGAAAATATGGGGCGATATCGTATATCGATATTCACCATAAAGATATGGGGATGTGACTTTTGGTGCATATCGCCCAGCCCTCGTTACTGCATCTGTCAGTCGTGTCAAAGAAAGACGTGGAAATGAGGATAACAGCACACCGGATGTGAATGTTTGTTTCCAAGTGAGCTCAGGGGAAGTTCACAAGAACAGGAGCGCTTGGTTTGCGGGTTATCTGAGCTATTTTTAATGTTATAGGATTTATGGTATATCATCATAATTCCCTCAAATCGGTCGGATAATTATTGCGGCCCCTACTACAATGTGACTACAAACATAACCTCTGCGTGCTTGAAAGGTTTTCTGATGACGAGAGGTGAGAGTATGATGAAGTCTTCCTTCCATGGTGTCCCATGGGAGCAGACGGCATCAAGTCACGCTAGCTCTTACCGATGGCTTTGGCCAGGAATCGAAGGCTGTTGATGTTCTTCACTTCCGTCCTCACGCCGAGGGGCTGGCCCGGTCTGTGCACCGACACGTTGGCGTCCACCCTCAGCTGGCCCTCTGCACAGGAAGCTGCTCTTACTCTTCTACCAGCACATACTGGGATTCTTTTCTCAAAGAGGAATCCACTGAACACACCGTGGGCGTCAATGTGACGTCTGGTGATTCTTCTGGTCGAACACACATGGTGGAGCGCTTGTGTTGCCAGAAAATGTCAGCATAAAAGGTTTCCTTTGTGAGAAAAATGCCGTAACTTCATCATTATCTTCACTAAGCAGAAACATAACCACTGTCTACTTACACAGCATTAAAATATGCCCACACTCACTTCCTTTTCAGTGCAAAGAAGGCTTCAAAGTAAAAGCATGGCAGGATTAACCTACCACAGCAGCTAACAAAATGCACCCATTTCTTTTTTGTTGTTGTTTTCTTCTCAAAGATTGTTAGCCTCTGGAAGAAAGACTTTGTTGGCATTGTAGTCAAGACAAAACAGTCCTGGCCAAAGGTTTTGGGACTAACTTCAGTTTTGTTCTCCAATTACTTTCGTCATTCTTTATTTCTGTTGTGCCCACAAAAATAGCTTAATCTTTCAGTATATGACAGACATCAAATGTTTTCTTTAAAAAGACTGCAGACTGCAGAGTTATTGAAGAACAAAATTGAAGTCACTCCCAAAACCTTTGGCCGTAACTTAATGCACGACCAAATGATCTCAGCAGCAGCAGCTCTGTCAGATACAGTAAGAGAGTCCAATATCATATGAAAACACAAGAAAATGGAGGGAAAACATGTCCATCAACTGCCATTGTTCAAAAATCTACCAGATCAAATGAAATAAATACAGTCGGCCCTCGTTCATCGCGGTTCATTGGTTCCACACCTGAGCGCAACACATTAACTTCCCCATAGGTTCTGTTCAATGTTAATAAATGGAATATTTTCATAATTATACCATACCAAGACTTTCTAAATACGCTTTTTTACATGATTAGAAATAAATGTGTTACAAATAACACCCCAATAGTCAACTTTACACTCTTATTACCCAATATAGTAGACATAATAAGAGAAAATAAGACATAAGACATAAAAAACCTGTTTACGACCTTCTAGATACACTTAACATGATTAGAGCACTGTAGACATGAAATAACACCCCTATAGTCACCTTTATACTCCTATTGTTTACAACACATTGCAACTCTTTTGCTGCAGGGACTCAAAACGGCTGCTAGCTAGCAAGCTAACCAGTTAGCCTCAAATTTATTTCTTCTGAATTAACTCATTCAATACCAAATACGTATTTATATGTTTTTTAAACCCGAATGCTTGCTCCCTTTTTGCATGCTTTTGCACGAGAGGCAAAAAGAGGTGACGACGCTAGTGCAAAATAAAAGAGGTGACTTTTCAAGCAGTTTTAAGCCATAAAAACGGCCACAAGGTGGCAGAAGTACTGTACATTTGATAGGAGCTCGGCATGGATATTTTGCATGTATTAAGGCGCTGGACAGCAAGGAGGAAGTGAGGGAGCGTGGCGAAGTGTAGCATGCAGAAGGTTACACGTTGTCGGGACATTTTAGCACATGCACACGCACGCACACACACAGTCTAGTTCCAAGTGAAAATTGTAAATAGTTCATGGTGTTATCCATCCATCCATTTTCTATGCCGCTTATGGTGTTATGTTAGTAAATAAATTGTTATTTTGACGTAAAGCAAGCCTTTTTTGTGTTGTTTATGTTGGTATAGTTGTTAACATATTTGAGCTGTCACAAAAGTAAAAATAAATTAGTGAAAGTTATGCTTGAAATGTATCTTTTCACAAAAAGCTAGTTTTCTCCCCTTTTTTTAGTTGGGAACTGATATTTTCCTGAAACTTACCTATGTTCTACTGCTGATTACTAAAGAAGGGAAAAAGGTAGAAACAAACTGTTTCTTTTGGTAGGTTCCATGTTTATATAACCATACAACACAATATTCTGTGTGCCTTGAAAGATCAGTGTAAATTGTCTAAGATGGTCGCTACTGAAGGGGTTGAATTTTGAAAAATGGCTGGGGTTGAATGAGTTAAGACACCAAAAACGTTGCATTTCCACATGGGGTGGGAGAACTTTTTGTTCAGTCTATGGTGTGGGACATGCCAGGGCTGACTTGATGCAGTGTTAAGGTAATGTCATGTAAGCTAATGGCTCATCAATGTTTTGTGTCATTACTGCTGCCTTGTGACCACAATACCACTTGTATTTCCATATGTTGTGACTGATAAGACCATTGTCTCCCATGGTCTATCTTTGGAAGTATCAGTGACAGGTGATACAAGAAACAGAGGGGCGTTACCTGACATGTTGGCCTGACAGGTGCCGAGGGCTTGCAGGATGAGTTGAAGCTCCCTGACGGCCGCCGCCGCCTCCTCGCCACACTTCATGTCAGGCTCCATCACCAGCTCCATCAGCCCCACACCTGGCAGGGCGAAGACATGCCGGTTCAAGGACTGCTTTGTGGTCAAGAAGGAGGGAAGGAGCTTCTTGGCTTCAATGCTTACCAGCTCTGTTGAGGTCTATGAGCGTCTGCCCGCGGACGTCATCATGGAGACTCTTGCCGCTGTCCTGCTCCAGCTGGATCTGCTTAACGCGGACGTGTTTCCTCACCACCTGGTCCCTCTTTTTGCCGCCCATGAGGCTGTAGGTCAGCACGCCACCCACCGCAATGGGCTGCCGCTGCTGCGTGATCTGGTATCCTGCCTGGGCGGGAAATAGTACAAAAAAATGGTTGTCTACCTGAAGGGGGTGCCTCTAGAACAAAAATCAATGGATGCAGGGGCCATTTTGTTGTACAAATGGTTCAGATAGTGCTATATGCTAGGGACGTTCCGATCCATCCCCTTTTTTTTATAGTCTTGCCGATGCGATCCTGATCCTTTTTTGTTTTTTTATAATAATCTTTTGTTCCAAACATGAATTTGTGGAATTGAATATGGTTATGAAAATAGCTCTTCAAAGCATTAAAAATAATGCAAGCAAAGTACTGCTGAATGTACACAGCATGACCAACAATATCGTTTGGCCTTTGTAACAAACCTCTGTCAGGCAGGTCCCTAATCCAATACAAGATACAATAAAAGATCAAATTGGAAAAAATGGCCGTGCAAAATAATTCTAGGGTAGGACTAATCATTTGACACGGTTATAGATCCATTTGTGGTGTGATTTAGAATATATATAAAAAACTCTCTTCAACACAATAGTAATTTACTGACAGTCCCTAGTATAAACAACCAGCGGTTACAGCGGCACTTCCTGTGTGAGCTCCCTGCATCATGACACAGTGAGAGGGAACTACCGCTGTAGCTACCCAACGTCCAAAGTGAAACTAACTTCACTGCTATGTATCAGAGCTGCCGCCGCTGCAGCTGGGTGTTTGTTTTTGACGCTAGGTGTAGCGTTCCTTTCTATGTTGCCATGTGAAATCAACGCACCCAGGAAGGAAGTTCCCAAAATACTACAAGTATGACATGTTATCATGAATGTACCTGTTACTGCATGATCACAGCATGGACAGAAAACCAGTAACCCTTGTTGGAGCTGTTTGGAGGTCTTGTAATAGGCAGAATAGGTGTCCCCCATTACGTGCATTAACTCATTCAATACCGAAGACATCTTTTTAAACCCAAACACTCGCTCACAAATATGTATTTATAAGTCTTTTAGGTTTTTTAGGCAAAAAGAGGGCAATGTATTGTAGGGAAAATTGAATGCATGCACGCGCGCACACACAGTACAGTTTAACTCCTTTTGTGTTATGTTGTGGTATAGTTGTTTAGATAATTGTATATATTTGTAGATATTAATATATTTGTGTCAAAGTGAAAGTTCTGCTTGAAATTTATCTTTTTTTCCCCGTTTTAGACGGGAACTCATATTTTCCTGAAACTTATCTATGTTCTACTGCTGATTACTAAAGAACGCAAAAAGGTAGAAAGATATTTTTTTTCCTGATGAAAGACGGGTAGGTTCCATGTTTATATAACCATACAACACAATATTCCGTGTGCCTTCAAAGATCAGTCCAAATGGTCTAAAATGGCCGCTGCTGAAGGGGTTGAATTTCGAAAAATGGCCGGGATTGAATATGTTCATTACCTGCCTCTTTTTTTTTTTTTTAGCTGTTTTTATAGTTTTAGAATGCTGCATTAGAATGCAAAAGCAAATGAAAAATAAAAATGATATTTACAACATAATGGGAAAAAGCAGACGTGTGTTCATGTCTCACATAAGGATGGTGTGGCGGATGAGTGCACTTTTCCTTTAAGGAAACCACCTTCGGTCAGAGTCCACCAATAGACTTCAAAGAAAGGTTGCAGCAAACCTGATGGAGACCTGTGCCTCATTAAGGCCCCTGATGCATGCTTTCCAAATATGTTGTTGTTTTGTCTCTAAGCTTGAATGTAACCAAGACACCAACGCTTATATGACGTTCAAAAGCAACAAAACATTTCAACCATTCAAGCTCTAGGAAATACACTATATTACCAAAAGTATGTGCTCACCTGCCTTGACTCACATATGAACTTAAGTGCCATCCCATTCCTAACCCATAGCGTTCAATACGATGTCGGTCCACCTTTTGCAGCTATTACAGCGTCAACTCTTCTGGGAAGGCTGTCCACAAGGCTGAGGAGCGTGTTTATAGGAATTTTTGACCATTCTTCCAAAAGCGCATTGGTGAGGTCACACACTGATGTTGGTCGAGAAGGCCTGGCTCTCAGTCTCCGCTCTAATTCATCCCAAAGGTGTTCTATCCGGTTCAGGTCAGGACTCTGTGCAGGCCTGTCAGGTTCATCCACACCAGAGTCTATCATCCATGTCTTTATGGACCTTGCTTTGTGCACTGGTGCATAGTCATGTTGGAAGAGGAAGGGACCCGCTCCAAACTGTTCCCACAAGATTGGGGGCATGGAATTGTCCAAAATGTTTTGGTATGGAACTAAGGGCCCAAGCCCAACTTCTGAAAACCAACCCCACACCATAATTCCTCGTCCACCAAATTTCACACTTGGCACAATGCAGTCCGAAATGTACCGTTCTCCTGGCAACCTCCAAACCCAGACTCGCCCATCAGATTGCCAGATGGAAAAGCGTGATTCATCACTCCACTGCTCTCACGACTGGATTTGTTGCACAGGTGGCATCCTATGACAGTTCCACGCTGGAATTCACCGAGCTCCTGAGAGCGGCCCATTCTTTCACAAATGTTTGTCAAAGCAGTCTGCATGCCTTGGAGCTTGATTTTATACACCTGCGGCCAGGCCAAGTGATTAGGACACTTGATTCTGATCATTTGGATGGGTGAGCAAATACTTTTGGTAATATAGTGTATGTTGGCTGGGCAAATATTCACCAAATGCTTATCAAATGGACCACTATCTGTTGCATTAAAACGTTTCCCCTTTAGGGGGCAGTCGAATCCAAGTGAAAACGGTATTTGTCCCCAATGTTCAGCTTTTTTCTCCTAGAAATGGAGTAACTATTGTCTTCACAGTGCTCCATCATACCCCTGGGGAGCAATTTAACTTCCCAGCTTTTAAGGAAAAGGCCCCTAAACGGTAGTTACTGTACATAAAAACAAAGGTGAACTGCATGATGACAATGGCTTAAAAGCGGAGGCAGTCTGCATTGCTTCATTAAAATGCAGCGTTGAACACTTTCAAGGTTTTTTTGTTTTTCTTCCACAAAAGCACAAGAATAAATATTTCATCCACAGCCCCCTCCCCATTCTTAAGAGTTGCCCACGTTACCATGGCAACCAGATCACACAGCTTGAACACGAACAACGTGAATACGCTGGAGAGAAAGAGAAGGAGTGACAACGTGGGAGTGAACTTTAAGTAATTTCATGGAGGATATTCACCAACATCTGATCAGAGCAGTGGCGGAGCTACGTGGAGACATTTCAGGTATCAACTTATTGCCAGCCCTATGCGAGTAATGGATGGTTTATTTATTATGGCCCCTCGTGCCTACGTTTTAATCTCACCAGATCCTGTGACACAGCTACTGCGAGGAATAAAACAGGATGTAGCGGCCGCGCTGGATTCCACTTTCCCTCATATCGGAGGAACGCTACGACGCACAATTTTAGTGGTTTTGAAAGCGTGACTTTTTCATATCCATGCCGAGCTGACAGACTGTATCTCATCACAATTGAGCAGAAGCGCCATCATATTCTAGGTTTCCCGCCACTGACTCAGTTCTGAGTGAGTCACTAAACAAATCAGACCATCTCTGCCGTCTTCTTGCTCGCCTCATTAAAAAAAAAATATATAAAAATAAAAAAATAAATAAAAAAGAAGATGCTGTAGACTCGTGTTTGTTTGGAAAAGCGGGTGAGATGAGCATTGTTTGCCTTCGCGTGCTGATAATTGTTGTCATAAAAGAGAATGCAGGCTGGACAGCAGCATGGTCGTTAGCATTCATTTCATGAGCAGCCGCTTGCAGTCGTTTGGGTGTTTTACCACGGCAGGCCAATTCCTCCCGCTGGGCTTCTACTGGGTACACTTTGACCAATAATCAACAAACCTTCATCCAAGACCCTAGCATCTAGCTTGTCCAGTCAGGCCGTCACCACGTGTTGGGATTCAGGTGTTTGATAGCTGACAGCCTGATGGGCTTCTGGCTGCCCTGTTCTTGCTTTTCTCTAAACCACAAATATCATCACCTGTTAGTCTGGGTAACACCCCTGCTATCAACTTCACTCTTTGCTCTTTTCCCCCCCACTTTTGTTGTTGTTTCTTTCTTTCATTTTCCAAGTATTTCAACTGAAATCGCCTTTGTAGTTTTTCTTCTCATAACATTATGACTTTATTCCCAAAACATTACAACTTTCTTTTGTTTCTCATGAGAGTACAACTTTTGAGAAACAGCATTTTTTCTTGAATATTTCAACTCTATGCTACTAAACAGACATTATTGTTCCCCATATTACAGGTTTATTCTCGTGAAATTGCTTTTTTCTCATAATATTTTGAATTTATCCTTGCAATTTTTTTTTTCCCATTTTCCAACTATTTCAACTTTCTTGTAAATTTTCTTCTTGCAATTCTGACTTTATTCTTGCAACAATACAACGTTTTTTGCAACTTCATTTTCCAAAAATGACAACTTTATCTTGTTTCTCATAATACAGTAATACGACTTTTAACAAACATTTTTTTCTTTGATATTTCAACTCCATGCTACTAAACTGACAGAATTTTTCCGCATAATATTACAACTTAATTACAACTTATATTACAACTTAAAAATTGCTTTTTTCTCATAATATTTTGAATTCGTCGCAAATTTTTCCCCCTCCATTTTCCAACTTTCTTATAAATTTTCTTCTCAGAAATATGACTTTATTCTTACAACTTTTTTTGCAACTTAATTTTCCAAAAATGACAACTTTATCTTGTTTTTCATAGTAAGACTTTGGAAAAAAAATGTTTCTTTATTACTTCAACTTAATGCAACTAAAATTATGTTATTTTTCCTCATAATATTACAATGTTATTCTGGTAAAATTATGACCTTTTTTCCTAAATATTTTAATTTAATTTTTCTTTTTAAATGATACTTTGAGAATGTGTCGCAGGCCAAACCCCGCCCCACAAATGTCCTTCAGGCCGCACTTTGGACACCCCTGATGTAGTGCAATGCATGGGACAGCTAGCTGACCTACGCAAGTATATGGACCATCCTTGGCAAGATGGCGCCTCATAATTGGACCGTCATTATCCCAAGAGAAATGAGGTTAAGAGTTGAAGTTTGGACAATTATGTGGCGTTCTGGAAAACTGGGAAATGTCAGACCTCTGCGAAGAAGAAGTGCTATCACCGCCTTATGAAGTTACTTGGTAAAATGTGGTTGAAGGAAATGTTATAATATTTGGGTCAAAATATTTTGGGAATACAAGTCATAACATTACGAGAAGAAAATTTACAATGACTATTTAAGAAGACAGTTAAAATATTAGGAAAATTAACAAAAATAACCAACAAAACAGCAGCAGCAAAAAGGGAAAAATGTGCAGTAATTTTAAAAGAATAAAGTCAAAATATTATGAGGAAAAAAGACGTCATTCAAACAAGAAAAAGTAGGAATTTTATGAGAATAAAATTGTCAAATGTCATTTTAGTGGCATAAAGTTTAAATATAAAAGAAAAAAGACTTTTTTAAAAGTAATAAAATATGACAAATAAGATAACAAGTAAAGTTGTCATTTTTGGAAAATTTGGTTGTTATAATGTTATGGGAAGAAAATCTAAACATTATGGTAATAAAGTCATAACTATGACAAGGAAACCTGTTGAAATAGTTGGAAAAAAAACCCAGAAGGAAGGAAAAAAGCAGGTGGAATTTTACAAAAATAGAGCCAAAATATGAAGAGAATAAAGTTGTAATCTAATGAGAAAAAAGACACAATTTTACAAGAATAAATGTAATCATATTAGGAGGTATAATAATGTCATTTTAGCAGTGTAATATTATGACAACCAAGATAAGTAGTTGTAATTTTTTAATATTATGGGAATAGAAGTCATAATATTACAAGAAGAAAACTGACAAAGATTATTTAAGGAGACAGTTCAAATATTTAGAAAATTAACCCCAAAAAAGGATCAGCAAAAATGGGGGAAAAAAGAGCAAAGAGGAAAGTTGATACTAATCATAGACTTGTCCTTTTATATCACAAGTTATTTCTGAAAATATATATAAAAGTGGTAAAGTTGCTCCTTTTATTTTCCAGCTTCGGTGGAAAAAGTTTGGACACCCCTCAAATAGGTAAAGATAGTCAGAACCAAGTACAGCAGGGGTTGCCAACCCGTAGATCGTGAGCTACTAGTTGATCTTTGGGACTTTGCCTGTCGATCGCGACAACATTTTGAAAAAAATGTATTATCATATCAGCGCCCTCACCTCCCGGATAGTGACCAACAGGCACAGATTTTGTCCACTGGCAGCAACCCGCGAGCCCCAGCAAGGAGTCCAATCCCCAAAACCTGACCGAATGTACACTTGTACACCGACTCGCCCCATCACGATAGCAAAAAGGTTGAGCGACAGAGGGAGGGAGTGACAGAGTGCTGCAGCGATGTGCTTGCGCACTCAACAGTAATTACCGCGTGTTAATAGGGCTCGCCTTTGCTACTCAAAGTTAAGGCACAAATATAACTCCAGAGACGTGCACCTAAAAAAAAAACTCATTAAGGGCAGACCGTTGTAGCTCATGAGGCCGACGCCACAAGCCCAATCCGACCAAGAGCCACAAAAGTAGGGGTGCCCAAAGTGCGGCTCAGGGGCCATCTGCGGCCCATTTGTCATTGCATCACTGCAGAAACAAAATAAAATTTAAAAAACAGCAAAAATTATAAAAATACAGCAAAAGGCACAATGACAAAAAGCAGAAATGTTGAAAACAACAAAAATAATAACACAAAGCACATACATACATATTGTACATACATATATATATATATATATATATATATACTGCTCAAAAAAATTAGAGGAACACTTCGAAAACACATCAGATCTAAACTGGGGGAAAAATGATGTTGAATATCTTTCCTGATAATAAGTGGGTGATGTATTAGTAACAAAATGATGCCACATAATTTGATAGAAATGAAAATGATCACCCTATAGAGGGGGGAAATCAAAGACACCCCAAAAATGAAAGTGAAAAAATGATGCAGCAGACTGGTCCATTTTGCTAAAATGTCATTGTAGCAACTCAAAATGATTCTCAGTAGTTTGTGTGGCCCCCACGTGCTTGTACGCATGCCTGACAACATTGGGGCATGCTCTTAATGAGACTACGGATGGTGTCCTGGGGGATCTCCTCCCAGATCTGGACCAGGGCATCCATGAGCTCCTGGACAGTCTGAGGAGCAACCTGGCGGCGCCGGATGGACCTAAGCATAATGTCCCAGAGGTGTTCTATTGTGTTTAGGTCAGGTGAACGTGGGGGCCAGTCAATGGTATCAATTCCTTCATCCTCCAGGAACTACCTGCATACACTAGCCACATGAGGTCGGGCATTGTCGTGGACCAGGAGGAAACCAGGTCCCACTGCACCAGCATAGGTTCTGACAATGGGTCCAAGGATTTCATCCCGATACCTAATAGCAGTCAGGCTGCCGTTATCTAACCTGTGGAGGTCTGTGCGTCCTTCCAGGGATATGCCTCCCCAGACCATCACTGACCCACCACCAAACCGGTCATGCTGAATGATGTTGCAGGCAGCATAACGTTCTCCACGGCATTTCCAGACCCTTTCACGTCTGGCGCATGTGCTCAGGTTGAACTTGCTCTCATCAGGGAAGAGCACAGGGCACCAGTGGTGTAGTTGCCAATTCTGGTGGTCTATGGCAAATGCCAATCGAGCTCTACGGTGCTGGGGAGTGAGCACAGGGCCCACTACAGGACGTCGGGCCCCCAGGCCACCCTCATGGAGCCTGTTTCTGATTGTTTGGTCAGAAACATTCACACCAGTGGCCTGCTGGAGGTCATTTTGTAGGGCTCTGGCAGTGCTCATCCTGTTCCTCCTTGCACAAAGGAGCAGATACCGATCCTGCTGAGGGTTGAAGGACCTTCTACGGCCCTGTCCAGCTCTCCTGGTGTAACCACCTGTCTCCTGGAATCTCCTCCATGCGTCCAGGTACCGCAGTGATGCCCTGGTCCAGATCTGGGAGGAGATCCCCCAGGACACCATCCGTAGTCTCATTAGGAGCATGCCTCGACGTTGTCAGGCATGCGTACAAGCACGTGGGGGCCACACAAACTACTGAGAATCATTTTGAGTTGCTACAATGACATTTTAGCAAAATGGACCAGTGTGCTGCATCATTTTTTCACTTTCATTTTTGGGGTGTCTTTAATTTCCCCCCTCTATAGGGTGATCATTTTCATTTCTATCAAATTATGTGGCATCATTTTGTTACTAATACATCACCCACTTATTATCCGGAAAGATATTCAAGATCATTTTTCCCCCAGTTTAGATCTGATGTGTTTTCCAAGTGTTCCTCAAATTTTTTTGAGCAGTGTGTGTGTGTGTGTATATATATATATCCTGCTTGTTTGTGGGGGTGTAGATGTTGTGCAGGCCGAGACCAGGGATCTTGGTCTCAAAAGGTTGGTGACCACTGAAGTAGAGTATAAAGTCGTCACCTTCTGATAGATATATAAGATAAGTAGCATCCAAAAATAGCTAGCCATTCTACAAAAGAATATTTTTAATTCCTCATTAGTGGAGACGGTTGTTAATCCCTAAAGGAGGTGCAGCGTATGCATCAGCGTCACCGTGATACACTACACTACCTGGGGCTTCAACCAATGAGGGGGAAAAATGACGCCAGCACAAAAGGAAAATGATCCCCAGATACGAAGCAGTGGCACAAAAGGAGGAGGAAATGACCTGTGAGGAGTGGGGGGGAGCGAGGCCCTTTTGTTTTAACAGCTTTCTGTGTCATTTGTCTGCATGTTTGGCAAACAGAAGCGCACCGCTTCTTCAGCAAAGCCATAATAGCTGGCACAATGACGTGATAAAAGAAGTCGGGGACACACGAGGACAACCGCTCTGATTCTGCATGATGCACGCTTCCCTTATCACATTCCTCCAAGCCAATGTTGCACTGAGAGCCAAGGAAAAACTCACAGGGAGATCAGCGTAGAAGTAGTGCTTCCTGTCAAATAGGGACTTCCTGTTTATACTGCAGTTGAGGGCCAGCCCCGTCATCACTGCTGCCTCCACACATCGTCTGTTCAGGACCTGGAAAGACACAAATATCGATGGTTAACGATGAAGTACATGCAATTATAAGACGGCATTTCGGTCCTGACTCTTACAGGTAACGTGCCAGGTAAGGAACCGTCAAAGAATGACACCAGGGAGTTTGGAGGAGACAGGAAGTGGACTCCTGAGCCGGAGAACAGCTTGGTGTTGGAGTGAATCTGGGCATGGATCTCCAGGCCGACCACGGCTTCCAGCTGCGGAGAAACACTGAGGATGAGAAGGAAGCAGACAGCATTATGAATAAACGTCTGAACGTCGTTAAAGATCACGTTGCAATAACATTAACGACACAAGCAAAGTCAGAACCTTACAACAACAAGCTTGGGTTTTGGCGAAAAGTCCGATCATTACCCCACTTGAAGTTGGAAGGTTATGAAAATTAAACGGCATAATACTGTAACACTCCGTGCACGGCATGAGCACCTGGCTGGAATGGTCAAACCAAAAATGACATCCTCACAACGGGCACGATAGTAACCACCTCCCACTGCGGCCACAACGCACGCCAAACCAAACTCAACCGATGACCTGGGGATCCCAACGAGCGTCACTTCCTGTCCATCCCCCGTTTTGCTTCCCCAACACCGGAACACATCTTTAATGGCAACACACACATGAACACAACATATAAGGGTCATTACAAAACACAAGTTCCAATGTTCCGCCAACAATCATGTACAGTATTTATTTGGGGAACAACTGCTTGTAGACCAGTCCAAAATCAGCTGGGATAGGCTCCAGCATACACACGCAACTCTCGTGAGGACACGCGGCAGAAACCTCCCACACATACGTAAACACACCAGAAGCCGTTGTTTGCTCTGAAGGCGTGCCATACAGCAATGATTCAATAATTGATTTAAAAAAAACAGTTCTTGTTAGATGAGTGAATATACAGTAATTCCTCTCAGTCCTCAGGAACAGACGTTTCACAAACTTAGGAAGACTCATCTAACATCACTGAGCTTTAGTTAGCAGGAAAGGACTTTATCTGCTTCACCAACCTTTTAGCCCTGCTCTGTAGTTCGTGGTCGTTTTTGGAAGCTGATAGATTTAATCTCCTGACTGTGAACGATGCATTTGGATACAATAGCAATGTTCGTTTTATCATTTTGCAGCAAACGCTACTTGATAGTGACACAGTGGAGGGAGCCATGTTGGTCTCCGCGGAGGTCCACGGGAGTTGTAGTCCTTCACCGCGTTTCTCGCGCGTCACCAGCTTGAGTTTAAACTACAAATCCCCGTGTGTCGAGCGTAAAGGCTTCCGGGTTACCACAGCAGATTTCCGGGGTGATATTTGGCGGGATTTCTTCTCGAGCTATAAGGTAGCTGGTGTTGTTTTGTCTTTTAAACACGTCGCTTCAAAATGATGGCTACGAACGGAAAGGTTTTGAGTGACGGTGGTGCTTCTCACTCAGCTATGAATGGAAGCACCACAACGGACGGTACCAAGCTACTGACGAAAGAAGCCGGTGCGCCGGTGGAGCGCTTCACCTTCAGCCGAGAGCCCACCGTGGAGGACATCCGACGCATGCAAGCGGAGTTCACCGACGAGCGCGACTGGAACCAGTTCCACCAGCCCCGCAACCTGCTCCTGGCCTTGGTCGGCGAGGTAGGCGAGGTGTCGGAGCTGTTCCAGTGGAAGGGCGAGGTGGCAGAGGGCCTGCCGGACTGGAGCGAGACCGAGCGGGAGCAGCTCGCCCACGAACTCAGTGACGTGTTCATCTACCTTGTGGAGCTCGCCGAGAAGTGCCGAGTGGATCTTCCCCAGGCCGTGCTGCGCAAAATGGTCCTAAACAGACTCAAGTACCCCGCTAGCAAGGTGCACGGCTCGGCCAAGAAGTACACGGAATATAAAGACTGAACTTACAAAGCTGGACTTTGGTGGAGGCGATCATGTCGTTAGGTGCTCGTAGCGATTCTATTTTTATTTTTAACTTCATTTGGGTTCTTTTATTTGCTTCAACGACACCTTGTTTAGTCCCGCAAAGTGACTTTCACCCACTATTTACTTTTGAACAATTCTTGTCATGTCCTTTTAAAAAACGTCTTCTAATGTGTCTTATTGTTAACATCACTGACGTGTAAACAACTTTTTCTTGTGCTTCTCCCAGAAGTCACAACCAAATCAAAGTAAAAGTTTCTTTAAACTCTGCCTTTTTCCCCCATTTATTCAATCGTATGTAAATACTTGGTTTTCTATCCATGCTGTGAGCATGTAGTAACAGGTACAGTACATTCATGCAGTATTTTGGGAGATTTCACATAGCAACACAGAAAGGAACGCTACACCTAGCGTCAAAACCAAAAACACGGCAGCTCCAATATGTGTGGTGTGGCGAGGTGTCACTACGCCAGTAATTGTAGTTCTTAATTACAATGTGGTTAATATGCAGCTCACATTATGGAAATCAGGGGCATCAAACTCATTTTCACCGTGGGCCACATCGCAGTGATGGTTACGCTCAGGGGGACACTTCTATAATTCTATTTATAATCACTTTAATAATAAGGTTAATCCTTTTTTATTAATTGATACAAAAATAGTAACTTTAAACTGGATTTGACAACAAAATATATTTTGCAAGAAAGATCAAGTGTTTTTTTGATTTAAAAAAAAAAGTACATTTTGAAGTAATTTTTTAAATTTGTTTTTTTACTTTTTCCAGGAATTTTTTATTTTTATATTATTGTAAAAATCTTTCTTATATATTACATTTATTTATATATTTTTTATATTGTAAAAATATTTTAATATATTTCCCATTTAAATGTTTATATGAAGTAAAAGTAAAAAAAATTATATTATTGTATAAAAAATGTATCAAACAATAAAAATATAAAAACACAGTTAAAAAAACTAAATTTTACCAACATTTAAATATATATACAAATATTCACAAAAATAATAAAATAAGTGTTATTTTGAAAATGATGTTCGCTGAATCTGGACCTTGAGTTTGACACCTGTGATGTAAACGCAGCATTGTTGTTTTTTCAGCAGGCTTTCTGAGTGGAATGGGTGCATCCCATTACGTGCATGAATTAGCTGTTTACCTGTTTTTAAATCTTTAGAATGAGCAGAAACGAGAAAGACCTATGTGTTCATGTCTGACATGAGGATTGTGGATGATGGTTAATTTTTCTTTGAAAGGAATATTTTCACAAAATGCGGTGCCTGTCTGTGTTTTGCTTCTCTTGGATTCGAATAATAGCTTTTTTTCTTGGTGTGAATTTCCTGCCAGCGTGCAACACTGCCCCCGTGTCCCAATCCCCGACACTGATGGACAGGCGGCGGTGACGCTCCCGAGACCACCGCACTGACTGATCAAAGCGCCGCAGCCTTGTGGCCTGAATTTGGAGCGGGTGCGCAATAAAAATTGTCATTTTTTGCAGCTCAGTGTTTGGCGTGATTCCTCAAAGGGTGGAACTCATGACGGAAAGTTCAATTAGAGAGTGACAAAGCCCTCTGAGTGCTCACAGTTCCACTGTTTTTTTTTTTTGTTTTGCCTGCTAGGCTTTACCAGTTTTATCATCCAAGCCAATAGGGTAGTTGTGCAACATACTGTGCCTCCATAGTTTGACAAATGCTGCACACTTGGAATTGGATCCAATGCAAGACCTGGATGATGAAAAATAACGTGCATAGATTGAAAGTGCACATGGATAAAGAGCATGAAACCTCCGTTTTACACACATGCTGTCCTTGTGTGTCTAGGTTTGCTGTGACTGAAAAAGGTCGACCGACACCTTCGGTAGATTTGATAAAAAGCGGTTTGTTTTCCGCTCACCTTCTCCTCTTCTCCGTTCCACTGGGGTAACTCCGGCATGTGGCGGGGCCCCTGGAACTCTCGGGGGCCCCAGGCAATTGCCTGTGTTTGCCTAACGGTAACTCCACCCTGGTTATGGGATCATCACAACATGGCAAGAAAAGCGAGAGTAATTGATACGGCCTGAAAAAGGACGGTTTTTCATACATGGCTCGCTCTTCCCCCCTCAATCCCTTATTTGCAATAAAAGTGAGTGTTGTAATTACTAGATGAGATTCAGCTCCAGAACTCTCCCCTTCTCTCTTCAATTGCCATTGTTCATTGGCGACACAATCCAGTTTTCATCCTTAAATATTATTATTATTAATATTACCCTTTTTGCACATTTTAATCTGACTTTTTAATGATTTCTTTATTTGTTAAGTGTTTGTGTAATATAACGTATACTGTGTCTACTTCCCACTAACCAATGATGATGGAAGATGAGATCCACACATATGGACTGGGAGTCACGGTGTAGCCTTTGGCCTGGTCATAGGGCTAGCGCTAGATGCTAGCAGGCTATGTAAGCCACACTGCTTGCCTGTTGTCATTCCAGCAAGGACGAACCATCATCTATCAGCTTGTCTTCACCTCAGTGAAAGTTATGCGGCCGGATCGGCTGTGGATACTAACTCTAACGTAGCCAAACAAACCTTTGCATCTCAGCACACAGCGATGGTGCGTTCAAGGGGCAAGTGCAACATCGCAACGCTTGAGCAAAAAGATGACGAGTGAAGCATAAAGACATAAACATGTACAAAGTGTTTAACAGTGGTACACGTAGGCCGTACATTTCACATGCGTATGAATTATCACCCGCTTGTGTTGAATGATGTGTTTTCTTCAGAAACAATGGGCTATTTTTGGGCAAAAAGATAGTTAGAATTCAAGAATTTTTGAGCAAATACGTGAGGTGGTGGATGTATTCATTTCTTAAGTTAATAGTGATGTTTTGGACAGACTAGTCACTGAAATACGTGCAGTAAAAGCAGTCATTATGGAGCTGACCTGCTTAGAACAATGAGAGCTGTTAATCACATCAGTAATAAACGTATTGCTGACGGTTCATTATGGCGTTGTGTCTGCCATGAGATGCTGCATCCTGTCTGACAGGCTCCAAGGCTACCCTCATTCACACACACTGTTGCTATGAGGCACTGTTGCTATGGAAGTGATGGGCGGCCAAAGGGGGGAGCCCTTTCTCCCTTCATCTTGAGAGTGGGGTGGGGAGGGGGACGCACAACTGAAAAGGCTTTTTTTCCCCCACAGATGAAAGAAAGTAAGAAAATGGGTCAAGTTATAGAGCAGAACACAAATGCTTGATATGTTGTGAGCTTGGAGAAAACGAGCCCAAAATGAATGCCAGTCCCTCCACTTCATGCACACGTTCTGCTCACCTTCTCATCTTCTGTGGCTTCGTGAGGCACAACAGGCTGAAAAAACCCACAACAAAACCCCACTCATTATCTCCACCCAGAACCACCCGTTGTCTCATTGCGCTCACAGGTGAGGTCTGCACATGTCCGACAGAACCAGCACTTCAACCTGGCTCTTTGCACTCAACCACAGTGGACACAAGCAACTCTGTGGTTCAAACCGGCTCCAAGTACAACTCAGTGACGAGAACTGGGTCCAAGTAGAACTCTGTGGGTGGAACCGGATGCAAGCAGAACTCTGTGGGTGGAACCGGCTCCAAGTACAACTCTGTGATGAGAACTGGGTCCAAGTAGAACTCTGTGGGTGAAACCGGCTCCAAGTACAACTCTGTGACGAGACCTGGGTCCAAGTAGAACTCTGTGGGTGGAACCAACTCCAAGTAGAACTCTGTGACGAGACCTGGGTCCAAGTAGAACTCTGTGGGTGGAACCGGACGCAAGTAGAACTCTGTGGGTGGAACCGCATGCAAGCAGAACTCTGTGGGTGAAACCGGCTCCAAGTACAACTCTGTGACGAGAACTGGGTCCAAGTAGAACTCTGTGGGTGGAACCGGACGCAAGCAAAACTCTGTGGGTGGAACCGGCTCCAAGTACAACTCTGTGATGAGAACTGGGTCCAAGTAGAACTCTGTGGGTGGAACCGGCTCCAAGTACAACTCTGTGACGAGACCTGGGTCCAAGTAGAACTCTGTGGGTGGAACCAACTCCAAGTAGAACTCTGTGACGAGAACTGGGTCCAAGTAGAACTCTGTGGGTGGAACCGGACGCAAGCAAAACTCTGTGGGTGGAACCGGCTCCAAGTACAACTCTGTGACGAGAACTGGGTCCAAGTAGAACTCTGTGGGTGGAACCGGCTGCAAGTAGAACTCTGTGGGTGGAACCGGCTCCTAGTACAACTTTGTGACAAGAACTGGGTCCAAGTAGAACTCTGTGGGTGGAACCGGCTCCAAGTACAACTCTGTGACGAGAACTGGGTCCAGGTAGAACTCTGTGGGTGGAACCGGCTCCAAGTACAACTCTGTGACTAGAACTGGGTCCAAGTAGAACTCTGTGGGTGGAACCGGCTCCAAGTAGAACTCCGTGATGAGAACTGGGTCCAAGTAGAACTCTGTGGGTGGAACCGGCTGCAAGTAGAACTCTGTGGGTGGAACCGGATGCAAGCAGAACTCTGTGGGTGGAACCGGCTCCAAGTAGAACTCTGTGGGTGGAAGCGGCTAAGTAGAGATGGGACTCACACCAAAACTGGACTGAGGAACAGAACTGGTACTGGTACGAGGAGCACCTGTATCAGCAACAGAGCAGGTTGTTTTCCAGCCTTGCGATTGGCTTGACAGACTGTAAAAGTGTCTTTATGAGATTCTGCTGTGTCTCCCAGTTGGACAAAAATATTTACTTAGCCACAGTCTGCTTGCATCGGGGCCAAATGGGGGCAGTCAGCCACTAAATCCACGGAATGGGACTGTGCTGAAAAAGACAACACATTGCAGCCACCTGTAGGTTTGGAGTGGAACTCATTCTCTTGAACATGGTGGTTTTTCGAAGGGTTTGCCAGCCTTGGCGTAGGCCTGCATTGACAATACAGTGTTCCTTCATTTGTCGCGGGGGTTAGGTTCCCAAAATAGCCTGCAATAAGTGAAATCCGTGAAGTAGCCCGCTTTATATTGTTTACAATTATCTATGTCTTTAAGGCTGTGAAAGCTCTGACTGTACACTTCCTACACGTTTCTCAGACTGGCATCAACATTTTCTTACATTTCTCTCTTGTTTAAACACTCTCAAAAAAGTTCAAACTTTAATGATCAACCTACGAGCTTAGAAACATAAGAAATGATTAATTGTAGCTCACGCGTATTTCACTCCTCTGACCATCCCTCGTTGTCCTGGCGCCGCTCTTCTGTAGCGGTTCTGGATCGTTGTTAAAACAACGCTGCAGTTGTCAGTCGTCGCGATTTTCCTCCTCCTTATGTGACAAACCCAAGATTCATTTACGGCCGCGTAATGTCTACCTTCCTTCAGCATGTCCATAAGTCCAACTTTTTGTGCGATGGTTAGTATCTTCCTCTGCCTTTTGGGTGCAGAACATTTCATCGACATTGTGGGTTTTGTCGGGGAGAAAACATGGAAACGTACAGCGTTCAGAATCACACTGCTAACCGTTTGCTAGCAATGAACACACCAGGAAACACAGCACCAAGGAGATTGATTGACAGTGGTCTTACAGCCAATCAGGTCACAGAACACAATGTACATGAAAGTGTCCATATGGTAACAATCTTCAACATGAATGTGGTTGTCCAGGTTCCAGGTATTAGCCGCATGCTATGCATGTTAGCTTCTACCTGCTAAGATGAGCTTTTTTCCTGATATTTTATTAGAAGTACATTCAATTTCCTGTTCTATGGTTATCATCACACATGTCATCCTTGCCGTCACTGGCACTCTTCTGTGGTGGCCAAAACAAAAAACAGGCTTGACAAGTTCATCCTTCAGATGCTGGTTGAAGTGAAATCTCACGAGATTTGACTTTTGAGGTCATATTTTTCCCAGAAAACTCCAAATTGTACATCTTGTTCAGGTTCTTTAGTTCTGTCTGTGGCAGCTTCCATTGTGCATTGATGGATTCTGCGACTAGACCACCTCCTCCCACCATCAGTCCACTCCAGACCCTCCACCCCCGCCCCCACCGCGCCCCCCGTACCCAGGGAAGGTACATATATTGGCCTGACAAAAGGGGGCCCCACATCGCTATAGGTGCAAATAAATCAGCCCTCATCAGGGACTTCAAGCTCAGTGTGAATAGACCTGGTGTGTTTTTGGGGGGTGTTTTGGTCCAGTAAGCCCCCTTGAAGGGAGGGGAGGGGGAACATCCCAGCATGCAAGGCGGCCTGTTTAATTATTGTACACACGACGCGTCTCATTTTGGCTAATAATTGCTTTCCTGGCGCGCTGCGTGAAGGAAATAGAGTTAGGGATGGATGACTTGCCACATATTTCATCACTACAAAAAAAAACATACAATAAAAACCGTCAGTGTCCATTTTCATGTTTTTAAGCAATCCACATTTCATGAGATTGAGCCAATTGTATTATGGCTGATGGGCAAGATTCCCCTTTAAGAAGAATACCTTCTGCTGTATGCTTGATCTCCCCACAAGCTGCCTGGTACGGTTACTCACTTTGGTAGTATGTCCGTGTCCATTATTGCCATAGCTTGATAGAGTATTTTACAATCCAAACAAATGAGAGGCCAACCAGCTTCCAAGAACATACTATTTTTGGCTTGATTGTATTTTTGACCAAGATGGTGCCCTCCGTGGCAGACGTCTCTGTTTCACTCTCCCGCTTTTTTCTATTTTTTGCTATTTTATTGTTCACATTGAACATTCAACGCACTCACGCAGAACATTACAGCAGAGAGAAACTTTTAAACATTGGCAGAGTTCACCATGAACTTTCATTCAGCCTCTCAGACTTTGGCTTTCTTCTACTTCAGGAAGTCGCAGCAGCCTGCGGCTCTGGTGCGCTGAATACCCGGTGAGCAAAGCAGCCGAGGCGGAAATGAGGCAAGAGGGCCGGCCTGCATGCTAGGCTAAAAGCTAGAGCGACTAGGCCACCGCTACCAGCCTGCTGCTAGCCAACGTCCGCTCTCTTGAAAACAAGATGGACGAACTAAGAGCAAGGATTACAGCTCAACGTGAGATCAGGGAATGCTGTGTCCTCACCTTCACAGAAACCTGGCTGACGGAGGATATACCGGACTCGGCGATCCAGTTGGAAACATTTGCTGCTTACCGGGGAGATCGGACTTTAGCGTCTGGTAAACACAGAGGTGGCGGCGTCTGTGTCTACGTAAACAAACGGTGGTGCACAGACGTACAGACGATGGAAAAGCACTGCTCGCAGGACATTGAGCTGCTGATGGTGAAATGCAGACCTTTTTATTTACCTCGTGAGTTTAGCGCTGTGTATTTAACTGCTGTTTACATCCCACCACGAGCTAACACCGCTAACGCACTAGCCCTCCTGCATGACATCATTGATAAACAAGATACAAGATACAAGAGAGTTTTATTGTCATGTGCATAGTAAAACAGCAGTTATACCATGCAATGAATCTGCTTTTAATACAGTCTGCCCCCACAAACTCACTAATAAGCTCCTCACACTTGGCCTGTCTCCCTCCCTCTGTAACTGGGTGTTTAACTTTCTCACAGGCAGGCCCCAGTCAGTCAGAGTCCACAACCGCACATCCAGCTCAAGAATTGTGAGCACTGGGACCCCACAGGGGTGTGTGCTGAGTCCACTCCTCTACACGCTCTTCACCTACGATTGCGTGGTCTCCCAGAACAACACCAGCATCATTAAATTTGCGGATGACACTACAGTCATCGGACTGATCACTGGTGGTGTTGAAACATCATACAGAAGAGAGGTGGCGGACCTCATAGCTTGGTGTCGTGATAACAATCTCCTTCTCAATACAGATAAGACTAAAGAGATGATCATCGACCCAAGAACAAGGGAAAAGGAGCCACATAGACCCCTGTTTATTGATGAGACTGAGGTGGAGAGGGTGAAAACCTTCAAGTTCCTTGGCACACACATCAGCGAGGACCTCACCTGGTCTCACAACACCCAACAAATTCTGAAGAAGTCCCAAAGGAGACTGTACTTCCTGAGAAGACTGAGGAAATTTGGCATGTCCACCACAATCCTGAGTTGCTTCTACAGATGCACTATCGAAAGTGTCCTTACTGCCTCCATCACTGTTTGGTACGGTAACTGTACAACACGTGATAGGAAGGCACTCCAGCGGGTGATCAAGACCTCACAGAACATTGTTGGGGCAGCCCTCCCCTCACTGCAAGACATTTATAAATCTAGAGTCCTACGAAGAACACACAACCTCATCAAGGACAGCACACATCCACAACACTCATTATTCACACTCCTACCGTCAGGCAGACGCTACAGGAGTTTGAAGTCCAGGACCACAAGGCTGGCAAACAGCTTTTACCCACAGGCCATCAGGCTCCTCAACGAAGCACTCGCACACGCCGCACGCACACACTCATAGCACTTTATTTATTTATTTATTTATTTATTTATTTATTTGTTTGTATTATTTGCTTGTATTAATGTCTCTTCTGTTGTTGTTGCTTAATTTATTGGTATATATGTTTATGTGTTTATGTTTCTTATGTTCTTATTCTTTCATTTGTTTTATTTCTTTTCTTGGGAGAATGAACAGAATAAGATTTTCATTGCATTAGACCAAACACCCGAACGCTGTATTCATTATATCTGGCGATTTCAACCACTGTAACCTCAGGACTGTCCTCCCCAAATATTACCAGCATGTGAGCTTGTAATATTTGAGGGAATCCAAGACACCATTTTGGAAAGGCTGACCACATCTCTATATCCCTTTATCCAACATACAGACAACTTCTTAAACAAGCTCCCCCTGTAAGTACAGCAGTTAAAGTGTGGAATGAAGAAACTGATCAAGTACTTCAGGACTGCTTTGGCTGCACAAACTGGGATGTGTTTAAAACTGCAGCGGGGAGGGAAGATTGTACTGTTGATTTGGATGAATATGCTTCTGCTGTTACTGGCTACATTAGCACATGCATAGAGACTGTTACCACCACCAAGTATTACAGAAAATACCCTAACCAAAAACAGTGGATGAACTGTGACGTAAGGGCTAAGCTACGTGCTCGTTCATCTGCATTTGTCATGGGCACCGTTGAGGACTACGAAAAGGCCAGATATGACCTGAGGAGGTCCATACGAGAGGCCAAAAGACAGTACAGACAGAAGCTGGAGGGCTACTATTCCACCTCAGACCCTCAGCGCATGTGGGCGGGACTCCAGCACATCACAGACTATCGACAGCAGAGTAGCATAGCCACGTCCAGCCAAACCACACTTCCAGATGAGCTGAATGAGTTCTACGCCTGCTTTGAAACCCAAACTCCTGATGAGCAGAGAGGGTGGCTGGACTTGGGGAGCACACAGGACTCACCTCTCATGGTGACATCAGCTGATGTGCGCAGGGTTCTGAACAAAACAAACCCCACGAAAAGCAGCAGGCCCAGACAACATCTCAGGCCGTGCACTTCGGGTTTGCTCATCACAGCTAGCTGATGTCCTAGCTGACATATTTAACCTGTCGCTTGCACAAGCATCTGTACCGACCTGCTTTAAGTCCACCACCATAGTGCCCGTACCCAAGAAGAGCAACGTGACCTGCTTAAATGACTATCGCCCTATAGCACTCACTTCTATTGTTATGAAGTGCTTTGAAAGGATAGTCATGACCCACATCAAAAAGAGCATCCCGGCCACTGTGGACCCTCTACAGTTTGCATACCGCCAGAACCGGTCCACGGATGATGCAGTCAACACTGCCATCCACACAGCCCTTTCTCACCTACAGGCTATGCTATTTATAGACTATAGCTCTGCATTTAATACAGTCAGCCCCCACAAACTCACAAGTAAGCTCCTCACACTTGGCCTATCACCCTCCCTCTGTAACTGGGTGTTTAACTTTCTAACAGGCAGGCCCCAGTCAGTCAGAGTCCACAATCGCACATCCAGCTCAAGAATTGTGAGCACTGGGACCCCACAGGGGTGTGTGCTGAGTCCGCTCCTCTACACGCTCTTCACCTACGATTGCGTGGCCTCCCAGAACAACACCAGCATCATTAAATTTGTGGATGACACTACAGTCATCGGACTGATCACTGGTGGTGTTGAAACATCATACAGAAGAGAGGTGGCGGACCTCATAGCTTGGTGTCATGATAACAATCTCCTTCTCAATACAGATAAGACCAAAGAGATGATCATTGACCCAAGAACAAGGGAAAAAGAGCCACACAAACCCCTGTTTATTGATGAGACTGAGGTGGAGAGGGTGAAAACCTTCAAGTTCCTTGGCACACACATCAGCGAGGACCTCACCGGGTCTCACAACACCCAACAAATTATCAAGAAGTCCCAAAGGAGACTGTACTTCCTGAGAAGACTGAGGAAATTTGGCATGCCAACCAAAATCCTGAGTTGCTTCTATACAGTAAACGATCGAAAGTGTCCTTACTAACACGTGCCGCGGGCGCCTCTATGCTCTCGGGGCAGATTCGGCGGTCTCAGGGGGGTGGTGCCGGTGCTACGGATGGCCCGCATGCCGCCGCGGGGGCCTGTGGTGGCTGCACTGTGGTGGCTGCTGGGGCGCCGGACTGTCTGGTGGGTTGGGGCTTGGTCTGGCTCCCGGTGGCTGGTGGGGTCCGGCGGCTGGTCTACTGCTGGTCTCGCCTTCTCGGCTCTGGTGCTTGGCCTCCTGCGGCTTGGGGTGCGACACTCCCACTCACTCTCCGGGGTTTGCTGCCTTGCGGGTGTCGGCTGGCGCTGTGTGGTGGTTCGCTTGGCTGCTCGCCTGTTTGCCCGCCTGCTTGCTCATTTGCGCGCTTTCCTCCTTGCCGGCTCCTCTGTCTGCGTTGCTGGCAGCGTCCTGCCGTTGGGACAGGGTGGCCTGGGGTCTTCCTGCTCCCCGGCGATCTGCGTTCTCCTTGCCACAGGTTCTGGGTTGTGTGTCTAGGCCCCCGGGGTGCCCGGCTCTGCTGCGTCCTAGGTTGCCGACGGGGGATGTCTGGGAGCGAGGCTTCCGGGTGTCGACCACTGTGTGTGTGCGTGCGTGTGTGTGTATATGTGCGTGCGTGCGTATGTGTGTGTGCTTTTATTTATTTAATTTAGTTATTTATTTTTGGGGGAGGAGGCATAGGGGGGGTCTGCTCCGTGGGGTCAGGTGCTGGGTGATACATCTCTGCTGCCCGGGCCTCCGCCGGGTGGGTGGGGGGTGTGCCTCCTGTGTCCCTGGGGGTGGCGGTGGGGGGGGATTGGCGCTTCCGGCGTAGGCGGGCTTCTTTCCGGTTGCGGGGGCATGCCTGTATGTGGCCCCGATGCTCGTCTGCCTTTGTGGGGTGTGATCTCTCGCTGGTCTCGTGGATTGGCTGTCCTCCGGCCGGCCGGCCGGCGCCCTGTCTTTGGTTGGGATTACCTCTCTGCGGCCCCTTGCTGGTTTTCCTGGGGGGGAGGGCTCTCTGGGCTGGCTCTTGGGGCGCTGATCTTTGGGCTGCCTGCCCCTGTAGGCCTGGTGGCTTTCTGGCAGTGGAGGCTCTGCCTGGCAATTTGGGGCAGGGCTCTCTGGGTGGTCTAGGGGGGCCCCTTTCCTCTCATGCATTCTCAGTGACAATTACACGCTCAGACATTCTTGCACCTTTATATATATGAAGACTTGCACACATATTGAGATACCTGTACATATGCACACTCACAGTACATACGTACTTCCCCACATTACTCACTCAGTTAACCAGGGTGTTATTATGTTGTTGGTTTTATTACAGCGACGGTGATATCAGCAGTATGATGATAGTTTTTACAATGATGTGCATTACAGTTATTGTCATTGTGATCACTATCATAGTTCATCATTTCATGACTACTATTATGTGACTGTTTCAATGCAGTATTGTCATTGTGATCACTATCATAGTTCATCATTTCATGACTGCTATTATGTGTGACTGTTTCAATGCAGTATTGTCATTGTGATCACTATCATAGTTCATCATTTCATTACTACTATTACGTGTGACTGTTTCAATGCAGTATTATCATTGTGATCACTATCATAGTTCATCATTTCATGACTACTATTATGTGTGACTGTTTCAATGCAGTATTGTCATTGTGGTTGTTGATATTATTTTGTCCTTTCCGTCAGGTCTTTATAGTCATCACAGACATTTGCTGATGTAGTCCTGTATGTTTCTGTTGTTGTTGTCACAATTGTTGTTGCTGCTGTTGTCCTTGTCTCTATTTTTTTTTTTTGTCCCCCTGTTATCCAGAACATTGTTGGGGCAGCCCTCTCCTCACTGCAAGACATTTATAAATCTAGAGTCCTACGAAGAACACACAACCTCATCAAGGACAGCACACATCCACAACACTCATTATTCACACTCCTACCGTCAGGCAGACGCTACAGGAGTTTGAAGTCCAGGACCACAAGGCTGGCAAACAGCTTTTACCCACAGGCCATCAGGCTCCTCAACGAAGCACTCACACACGCCACACGCAACACACGCACACACTCATAGCACTTCATTTATTTATTTATTTATTTATTATTTATTTTGTATTCATGTCTCTTCTGTTGTTGTTGCTTAATATATTGGTATTTATGTTTCTCATGTTCTTATTCTTTTTCTTGTTTTCTTTCGTTTTTGGGAGAATGAACAGAACAAGAATTTCATTGCATAGCAGAACCACCTGTTTTACTGTGCATATGACAATAAAACTCTTGAATCTTTTTCACAACCCAGCCTGGATGTTCTCCCTATACATCCAAGTCATGTGGTTTTCTCATTTGCACTTGAACACAACAGTGCTGGAAGAAAATGGATGTGTTTCTGTTATACGACCGCATCGTTTCAAAGGAGACATACTAGGGGCCACAAGACAAGTGCGAGAAGAAAAACCCAAAACAGGAGCCGGGCAGCTGCCTGTTTGTTTGGCAGGCAGTGGTACTTAATGCCAAGAGGCGGGGACCCTGCCCTCTATTCAGGAGGTGCCGCCGGGAGGTCCGTTCCCACCGCTGAACACGCCAGCTCTACTGGGGAGCACCACAACGGCAGAAGGACAGGAGGCCCTCCAGAGTGCTTCTATTGTTCTTGAAAGCTTCATCAACACTTTGAAAATGACACAACACAGCTATTAGCCTATGGATGCTCTTCAGCATGGAATGAATGTAACACAACATCAACTATTAGCCTACGGATGCTCTTCAGCATGGAATGAACCTGACACAACATCAACTATTAGCCTACGGATGCTCTTCAGCATGGAATGAATGTAACACAACATCAACTATTAGCCTACGGATGCTCTTCAGCATGGAATGAATGTAACACAACATCAACTATTAGCCTACGGATGCTCTTCAGCATGGAATGAATGTAACACAACATCAACTATTAGCCTACGGATGCTCTTCAGCATGGAATGAATGTAACACAACATCAACTATTAGCCTACGGATGCTCTTCAGCATGGAATGAATGTAACACAACATCAACTATTAGCCTATGGATGCTCTTCAGCATGGAATGAATGTAACACAACATCAACTATTAGCCTATGGATGCTCTTCAGCATGGAATGAATGTAACACAACATCAACTATTAGCCTACGGATGCTCTTCAGCATGGAATGAATGTAACACAACATCAACTATTAGCCTACGGATGCTCTTCAGCATGGAATGAATGTAGCACAACATCAACTATTAGCCTATGGATGCTCTTCAGCATGGAATGAATGTAACACAACATCAACTATTAGCCTACGGATGTTCTTCAGCATGGAATGAATGTAACACAACATCAACTATTAGCCTACGGATGTTCTTCAGCATGGAATGAATGTAACACAACATCAACTATTAGCCTACGGATGCTCTTCAGCATGGAATGAATGTAGCACAACATCAACTCTTAGCCTATGGATGCTCTTCAGCATGGAATGAATGTAACACAACATCAACTATTAGCCTACGGATGTTCTTCAGCATGGAATGAATGTAACACAACATCAACTATTAGCCTACGGATGCTCTTCAGCATGGAATGAATGTAACACAACATCAACTATTAGCCTACGGATGCTCTTCAGCATGGAATGAATGTAACACAACATCAACTATTAGCCTATGGATGCTCTTCAGCATGGAATGAATGTAACACAACATCAACTATTAGCCTACGGATGCTCTTCAGCATGGAATGAATGTAACACAACATCAACTATTAGCCTACGGATGCTCTTCAGCATGGAATGAATGTAACACAACATCAACTATTAGCCTACGGATGCTCTTCAGCATGGAATGAATGTAACACAACATCAACTATTAGCCTACGGATGCTCTTCAGCATGGAATGAATGTAACACAACATCAACTATTAGCCTACGGATGCTCTTCAGCATGGAATGAATGTAACACAACATCAACTATTAGCCTACGGATGCTCTTCAGCATGGAATGAATGTAACACAACATCAACTATTAGCCTACGGATGTTCTTCAGCATGGAATGAATGTAACACAACATCAACTATTAGCCTACGGATGCTCTTCAGCATGGAATGAATGTAGCACAACATCAACTATTAGCCTATGGATGCTCTTCAGCATGGAATGAATGTAACACAACATCAACTATTAGCCTACGGATGTTCTTCAGCATGGAATGAATGTAACACAACATCAACTATTAGCCTACGGATGTTCTTCAGCATGGAATGAATGTAACACAACATCAACTATTAGCCTACGGATGTTCTTCAGCATGGAATGAATGTAACACAACATCAACTATTAGCTTACGGATGCTCTTCAGCATGGAATGAACCTGACACAACATCATGTTTTCTTTCACTTTTTCAATGTCCACTCCGTTTATTTGTATTTAGTCGTACGTGTCCTTTCTGCTATTTCCACGTAGCATTATTTTAGTTTTACTTAAGTTCAGGGATAATCTGTTCCTGTCAAACCATGACTTTAATGTGACCTTTTCATCCTTGACCTTTTTAATGAGTTCTTGTGTGCTTCCACCAGAACAAAAAGCAGTAGTATCATCTGCAAATAAGACCAACTTAAAATGCTTTGTTACTTTACAAATGTCATTGATATACAAATTGAACCGTTTTGGTCCCAGTATGGACCCCTGGGGTACTCCACACGTGGTATATAAACTCCCAGATGTATATTCTCCTAGCTTTACAAATTGCTTCCTCTTTGCTAGGTAGCTTTTTACCCAATTCAACACTAATCCTCTAATTCCGTACCTTTCTAATTTTGATATTAAAATATTGTGATTTATTGTATGGAAGGCTTTTGTCAGATCCATGAATACTGCAGCTGCACATCTTCTATTGTCTATAGCAGTAGTGATTTCCTCCATGATTTCCATCAGTGCCATAGAAGTTGAAATGTTGGCTCTGTATGCGTATTGACTACCTGCTAGTACTTCATTATCATTATTCATACATTTGTCCAACCTGTTGTTAAATAGCTTCTCCATAATTTTAGAAAATTGGGGTACTAAGGAAACTGGTCGGTAGTTTGTAAATTGATGTTTGTCTCCTTTTTTAAAAATTGGAACCACTTTAGCTATTTTCATGTAGTTAGGAAATGTTCCAGTCTGAAATGATAAATGACTAATCTATGTTAACGTTTCTACAATCTCATTGATAACTCTTTTCATTGTTTCCATTTCCATTCCTTTCCAACCAGTTGATGTTTTTGCTTTGAAATTTTTGACAATGCCAGTCCTTTTTAGTTCCATCAGTGAGAAACATGGAATTGAGATTCCTACCTCTGGTTTCATTTCATTCCTCCATTGTCTGGAGTTTTGGAATGTCTTCTTCCAGTTTAGCTCCAAGATTTACTAAATCATTGTTGAACATTTCAAGTAGCTCATTCATATCATCCTGATTAGTGTTCCCCAGCATGAAATAGTCTGCTTTCTTAGTGCTGTTCCTTAGAACACTATTTAAGTTGCTCTCTTAGGGTCAGCAATGACATTGTATCATACAGTATTATTATACAGTATTTATGTGCCACGTATACGGCCACACCTCCTCCATTTGCATTGTTCCTGTTTGCACACATCATTTCATATCCTTCCAGCTCAAAGTCCATTCCTTTGTTAGCATTGATCCAAGTTTCTGAGATTGCTTTTACTTTGAAGGGTTCCTTCAATAGGTTGAAATATTGTTTGATGTTAGTAAAGTTTGCATACATGCTTCTGCTGTTTATGTGGATGATGGACAATTTATTGCTGATATTAAGATTATTGTTGTAGTGCTCCTCCGTATAATAACAACAGTCATTTGTCATGTGAAAAGTACCTCAGTATTTATCTAGAACTTGAACTCAAGGACACCAAGAACTCTGGCCTCTGGTCCTCCATTTAATTTGATGAAGATTTTGCAGTTTGCACTCCATGTTCCTTGGATCCTTCCTTGCTTCCTCAGATCACGTGCTTTCTTTGCAATCTCAGCGTTGCACTTTGTCAGGTGGTCATTCATGTACACATTTGTTTCTTTCAGCTTCTTTCCTTGTTTCAGCAGAGCAACCTTGTATTTCCTATTAGTGAACTTGAGGATGATGACGGGTGTAGTACGGTTCCTCCCATACAGTGGGATACAAGTATCAATAGATTGGATGTCTACGTCCACCTCCTTCGATTGCACAAAATCAACAACTTGTTGCTCCGTTGAGGTGACATCCATTTCATCTGGTTCTTCAGTATTCGCCACTGCTCTGGCATAGGACCTTGGTTTGATCCGAAGCCCCGTCACGACCACGTCATTCATTCGCGTGTTCTGATCCATGTCATCTATGGTGGTTTTCAGTTGATCAATGATTTTATCTTTTTCTTCACACTCTTTTTTGAGAGTGGCTCTCTGTGCTGCATTACTTTCCTGTAATTCTTTATTCTCCACTCTCAGACCTTGAACTTCATCCTTGGACGTGGTCCTCCACCTTCTGCATTAAGGAGTCCATCTTTTGTTGCAGGGAGCCTATATTTTTTCACACACACACACACACACACACACACACACACACACACACACACACACACACACACACACACACACACACACGTGCAGTGAAACAATGCGAGGACAATGGCCTTGACCGAGAAAAGGGGGGAAATAACGAGGCCTGAGTGGAGCAACTTGCAATCTCGCTGAGTTTATGTTGTCAACAAACGTGAAGCCAGCTGGAATGATCTGCAATTCTGACAAAAACAATTGCGGCGCTCACTTGGCTCACACAGCCGTCTTTAAGGAAGGATTAAAAGGTCACAGGTTGCCAGATGTCACCTAGAGTCACACATGCACACATCCCAGCATCTGTGATCATCAATATGATATCAATAACAACATCCATGCAACGTTGCAACAGGACGGCCTCATATTTGCATGGCGGTACTGCTATGATCACCCATTTGTGTAGGGTCAGTTCTTTTCTGTCTTCAGTGTTTTTACCAATCCCGTACACAATTTTGAGGTTTTGGGAACGCATAAGTTGTACATTTGGAGTGGAGCACTGATACTTTCCTTTCAAATGCAAATGAGGGACGGAAAGATAAAGCAGCGGAGTGGAGCGAGTGCAGCAAGTTAGTGTCTCTCTGAAGAGCCCAGGAGGAGAAATCCAATCTTGCTGTGTAATTAAGTGACAAAATAGGACAGAAAAGTAGGGGAAATTAGACTAACAAGTGGAGAGTCTCAGAAGGCCAGATCCCATGCATATTAGTACACATTTTGGGAGGGAAATTTGACTTGCAGAAATGTCGCAGCCGACTGCGTGTAACGTGTTTGGATGATTAGAGCTCAGCAGGTTTCAAAGGAAGTCCCTAATCTAACGCATTTTTACCAAGCTTGTTTTATTCAGTGTAGAATTTGCTGCTATTGTTGTAAATCCAATGAAATCAAACTTGTCCAGAGAACAAAAGGTCAGCTTGACTTAAATATTGATGATCAAAAAAGGTAAATGGCTACTCTATTGACTTTTCAAACAAATATCACAGCCTTGATATATTTCCTAGTGCGGTTGTACTTGCCAAGGTCCGTGTGTCCGCCACAGCTTTTGTCTTGACTCAATGTTAAAGCAATGGGAACCAAAGGCACTTTTTCCGCTATGAAATGTTCTTCTTTAATACCTGGGGTAGAGAAGTGAATGAGGTACCAAATTCAAGTTCAAGTCATGTTTTGTCAGACAGAATTAATGACAGACTTGATTTCATGAATTCATTGTTAATCCAGCCTGCACTGGCCAGTATCCAGGTGTTTATTTCACAGTCACACTGCCTGACTTTTTGGCTAAATAAGTCACTGAATCCATTTAAAGTCAGTGAATCGTTTCAGATTGCATCGTTCTAAATGAACCGATATCGTCCTTGAATCGTAGCAGCAACCACAAATCGTGACATGAATCGAATCGTTATTAAAACAAACCGTTACACTCCTAATACCATGACTTTCCACAGCGGCTGCGCGATGGCCGAGTGGTTAGCATGTTAGCAACAAAGTTGGGAGATCTGGAAGATGTGGGTTTGAGTCTCTGTTGGGCATTTCTGTGTGGAGTTTGCATGTTCTCCCCGTGCGTGTGTGGGTTTTCTCCGGGTACTCCGGTTTCCTCCCACATTCCAAAACCATGCATGGTAGCTTCATCTAAATTGTCCACAGAGTGTGAAATGTTGTCTGTCTATATGTGCCCTGTGATTGGCTGGCGACCAGTCCAAGGTGTACCCCACCTTTCACCTGTAGTCAGCTGGGATAGGCTCCAGCATGCCCCTGCGACATTGGGTCTACGTACAGTCAGCCACATTGCTAATACGCAGGCTACAGGATCACTGCAGGGACACAAGAGGCGGCCACGGCTTTAACCACAGCATGCTAGCGAGCTAACTAGTTAGCCTCCAATTTATTTATTCTAAACTGAAGAAAGGGTTTCAAACGGGGTTCGGGAAAAGGACAAAGTAAGAAGCCAAAAACATACCACTTCCACATGGAATGAGAGGAGAACTTCTTTTCAGTCTATCATGTGGGACATGCCACGGCTGACTACATACACTGTTCAAATAACCTAATCTAAAATAACATTACCACGCCTACTGGCCCCAATACGACATATAACTTGTCTTTCCAAATTTTTGGCTTAGTAACAATCCATAGTCAACCACGGAACAGTCATCACTCATGAATTAGCAGCATTTCTATCAGTTATAACGCAGCAAGGCATGCTGCCAAGCCCTTGCGCACACTTCTCCAACAAGAAGCTAACCAGCACACCGAGTGGGTTAGGTATCGGTTTGCATATTTCTTATTGTGTTCATTTCAATACCAGCGTAGACGGTGTGGTGCAGGTACAGTGTGTGTGTGTGTGTGTGTGAAACTTGTTGCCAAACAAAGTGTGGTGATACCTATAAAATGCCACTAGGTGATAGTAGTTCACATTTACAGTGGAGTAGCGAAGTGCACTGAGAGCTTATTTAGCAACACAAGAGGGAATCATTAGTATAACGACCGCCATAATAAACATATCATGAGATGAATGGCTCCTTGACAGTGTGTAGAAAATCACAGCAACCTAACCTCAGATATAAAGCGGCCAAGCTGTGGGCTGACGGGCCGCCAGCGCTTTGCCGCACTGATTGTTGCTCATTCAGACGCGGCAATGAACCTGTCAGCACGCATTACAATGTCAGTACGGATGAGCAGCAAGGAGCATACTGCCTCCCCGCCCGCTCATCTTAACCACAGTCATCCCCTCCCCCTGACGATCCTGACGTTCATTTGTGGACAAGAAAGGGTGACATTGTGTCCATGATGGAATCTTTTATGTCAAACAATAAACGGCTAAACGCTGCTTTTTAAGGGATCTTGTCACATGTAGTCACATCATCACGAGCCTTACAAGGCACATGACAACTAACAAACATACTGTAGTACAAACACATCAAGTATACACTGTATTTGTCTACACTGCAAGTATACAAGTACAAGTATACCGTACACAGTATTTGTGTGCATGCTGGGAATCCTGCATTGAAACTGCTGCTGTTGTATTTACTGATTCAAGTCTCCTATACTGTATTCACTCTGAATTAGGGCTGTCAAATGATTACACATTTTCATCAAATTCATCACCGTTTTCAAATTAATCACATGTAATGGGACACACACCTTCCAAAAAGTTTAACTTTTGAGTATTTTCTCAAAGGTCTTGGGGTCATTTTGGTTGGCCGGCCACTCCTGGGAAGGTTCACCACTGTTCCATGTTTTGGCCATTTGTGGATAATGGCTCCCACTGTGGTTGGCTGGAGTCCCAAAGCTTTGGAAATGACTTTATAACCTTTTCCACACTGATAGATCTCAATTAATCTCAGTTAAGTTATGTTTTAACAGGGGGGGCAATCACCTTTTCACACAGGGCCATGTGGCTTTGGATGATTTTTTCTTCCTTAACAATGAAAAGATTCATTTAAAAAGTGCATTTTGTGTTGAGTTGTGTTGTCATTGACTAATATTTACATTTGTTTGATGATGTGAAACATTTGAGTGTGGCAAACATGCAAAAAAATAAGAAATCGGGATGGGGGCAAACACTTTTTCAACCAACTGTATATATTTCACACATACTTCATTTTCATTTATTGTGTGATTCATTTATTTTTTATGATCATCCCAGGCCTCGTGCCCACGTTTTAATCTTGTGAGATCTAATGAGATGAGATGTGATTCACAGTAATGTTGTCTCTTCCCTCTACCAATCACAGCCACTAGGGAAAATGACTATTTGGTGTCTGGGGGTCGCTATGATGAGCTGTGATGAATCAACCAGCCAACTGATTGTTTCTTTGCTATTTCAGCTCAGTGACAGAATCTGTTGGCGTCTGCGTCACACTGTTATTATTTTTTGAGCAATTTCAATTTGCATGAATCTTTTGTAGTGGATAGGAGCTCCTTCCTGCTTATGATGCTGTGGCTGCCTTCAATAACAGCACCCGGCCTCTGGGAAACAATTAGGTTGGACCACCATTAGGATGGATGCATGCCGCCGCACGGCACCAAAGACACGGTTGGAGAGGGACGAATCAATTCAGGGTGCATGCAGCCGTAGATGGAATGATGCAGCACACCCTGTCATTCCCGTGTGTGTGTGTGTGTGTGTGTGTGTGTGGGGGGGGGGTGTTTGGTCATCGAGAACATTGGGTGTCAGCAACTCGGAAAAGTGGGCAGACGACGTTTAAGGAGCAACATGGGATGCTTGGGAATCCCCAAAGACTAAAATGGGCGTCAGGGTGTGTGTGAGATGAAGAGCTCACTTACTTACACACACACACACACACACACACACACACACACACACACGCACACACAACTTTTACACATTCAATTACATGTCAGGCAAGCACACGTGTAGCATCAGCACTAGGAGTGCAACAGTACGTGTATTAGGATTTGGACTTTTCTGTACATAGCCTTTGTACTGATTTCCCACACAGGACGCATTTCAAGTGTGGGACAGGAAGTGTACAGCTCGTGTTGCAAGCCTGGGTAGCGCGCCTCAAAGCACACGGGAAGGCGAGGCATTCAGCACAGAAGCAGACAAAGATGGACAAAAACAGTGCAGCCCAGCTTTTGGCTAGCAGGAGTCATGGCTAAGCCTAAAGCCACTCTTCCATCCTATAAGTCTCCAGTTTTTCAACACCTTGTAAAGCAACAAACACAAGTGAAACGAAAGCAGCGTGCCGCCATTGTTTAGTACAGATAGGGAATGGACCTATAAGCTGCAACTACGCTCCACATTAAAATGTTCAGTGCAGTTGAAAAATGTGAAGAATGTACATTTTGCACTGTTGGATCTTAAGGAGGTTCTACGTAGAGCTCCAACATGCAAAAAGGAGAAATGGGAGTGAGGCAAAAAAGAAGCTTTCACGTGAAATAGGCTGTTCATCAGCTGATCAAACGTTGAAGAGTGCAGCTCAAAAAATAGAAATAAAATGATGAAAAAAGGAGTGAGTAATGAGTAGCTGTGCCATTCTTGTTGATGAGGTGAGAAATGGCTTTGGGCATGCTTGATGCCAGTGTTTCCAGGAGGCTGGTGGGAATGTTGCTCCAGGTGCTGAAGATGGCTTCACTGTCTGGAACTCATGTCCATGTTTGGAAATCCATCCCCAAGAGTGAGCTTATTCCTCTTTGTGAAGTGCAGCGTTGTCCTGTTGAAAAGCCAGTCATCACCACACAGACGAGGGCCTTCAGTCATGAGGGATGCCCCCTGCAACACCTCCACATAGACGGCTGCCGTTTGACGCCCCTGCGCAACCTGAAGCTCCATTGTTCCATTGAAGGATCATGATGGTGGAAAACATCTCAGGTGGGATCTCCTTGTCATGCTAGTAATGCTGGAAGCCATCAGGACCGTCAAGGGAGAATAAAACTTTCTTCCACCTTACAATGTCCCATGTTTGGTGCTCTCTTGAAACGGCCAAATGAAGATGGGTTTTTCTTAAAAGCCTTTTCTGATGGTTATTGGACGGCACTCGGCACCAGTAACAACCATCATTTGGGCCCAGCCAATGGGATCCTCCGGCTCGTTTTTGGGTCTATCGCTTGACTTTTTTGTTCCATGAGCCTCAGGATGTGTGAAATGTCTCACTACATCCAACCTCAGCAGCAATGGCGCGCTGCGAGCGAGCGACCTCGCTTATGCAGCTCAGCAATCCCACCGTCTTCAAAGAGAGAAAGCTTTTTTTCTGCCTTTGCCATCAAGAGGTCATGACAGTGTGAATACCTGACACTAAATCACATTCAATCCACATTTATGCCAACATTTTGCCTTTAAAAGGCTTTTGATGAACAGCCTATTGCACTTGAATGCTTCTTTGTTGTCTCGCTCCCATTTCTCCTGTTTGCACGTTGAAGCTGTGCTTGGAACCTCCTTAAGATCCAGCAGTCCTAAATGTACATTCTTGACTTAATCCTACCCTAAACCCTCTTGTCACAACCCACCGTTCATGCTGTTAGTCTGTTAGTTTTATGGGGAGGCCACGGCCACCACGTTTTTCTGAACACATGGGGAGGGGGTGACAAGAGAGCAGGGAAGGAGTACGTTACTCACACGGTAGCGCGAGGTGTGAGTACGTGCCGTGAGCGGTTGCGTACGTGGTAAGTGCTTGCAACGTACGATCTCCGTGTGATTGCCATGTCATCGTACGGAGGTCGTACTTACACGTGCTGCTGATGTACGGTGTCCTTACTCACTCGCATGTTGTATGTGCGTGCAAGTGTGATGAACGTAAGTTTTTCCGAATTTCCGAGGTTCTCCAGAAGTCCCTGCTGCCTCAAGATGCCGCCCATTCCACCGCAGAGACTCCGAGTTGTGATGCTGCAAGAGCAGCTTCAAGCAGCACCAGCTCACTCTTCTTTGCTCCTCCTCTCATCTTCCGCGGCCCGCCTCTTCCGGGCCCCTCCGCCCGCATTCCCCTGCCCTCTGAGCCGCAGATGCAGCCGACCCCCTCTTCTTGGCATCCCGGAGACGAAATGCTGCACTCGTCTGTCAGCTTGGCCCCACTGCAGAAATCAGTGCGCCCAACGCGCATTGCAAGTGCGTGAGCACGCGCTGACTCGGCACGGCCCATGCGAGCTCTGTGCGCTCACTGGACAGTTGAACTGGGGAAGTGCCGGCGCACCCACCACGTGCGTGCTCACTGAGTCGGTGCGGTGCGCTCTCACTGACCGCAGAGGCGCACACGCGTCACACATCATCCGTAGCCCGATGCAGCCAAAGTTCCTCCTGCACTAAAAGTGCTACGTCGTGTCTGCGTGCTGGCAAATCCATACTGAAGCGGTGCTCACCACGTACGGACCCCCAAATATTGCCCACGTCTTATAAAGGAACTTTACTGCAAATACTACAAATGAAATAACCATTTACACTTGTACTTCGCCCTACGACGGATTATCGACAAGTTCTCGCCGAGTGTCATTTTTTTAAATGATGCTGTAAATGTAGCTGCCATCAACCTCTTGCACCGTTCCTCTCCAGTGAGAGGCTGTTTTACACGTCATCCAGCAGGAGCTCCTTCCCAGAGGGGAAAGAAAGAACGAAAGCAGAAGAAAAAACAAAGAAATGGTACGCATGGCGGACTCGAGTGGTGAAGTTTAATGGAAAGCTGTGGAAGCGTCGTGGAAACGTGCTTGTACTGCTTCCACTTAATAAGAGTTGATCAGCTTGAGAGACATGATATGTTGTGTTTTCTGTTGAAAACAGTCTCACTGTTTGACACCTACAATGAAATCTTATTTGCAGTTATGTTTTTGCACTCGTTCTGTTTCTACTTGCTTCAAATATGCTGCAAAATATAAAGTATGGAACACATTTTTTTAGGTTTTTGCTTCACTTTTCTGCCGTATCAAGATTGGGGCTGGGCATCGAGTGGGGATCTGGAACTAACATTGGGCCTCATTCACGAACATCTTCTTAAAAGTCTTCTTAAGAAGTGTACTTAAGAAGGCGCTGGTTGGAAACTGCGCCACATTCACGACACGTTCTTAAGTAGGGATAATCGTTCGCACCGGTGTTCTTAGGTTGATGAACGCCAACTGCGATGCCCGTGCATGTAAGGCCTAATTTGCATAGGTCACCGCCTATTATTTCCCATACAAGGTAAAAAATGTGCCGTGTGCAACAGGCAGCTGGAGGCGGAGATGGCAACGCGCAAGGGCAAGACTGAGGAGCAGCTGGACAACAAACGAAAGAAAAAGTTCAATTCTACTGAAATAGAGGTGCTTTTACAAGGAGTGAGCGAACACAAGACCACCTTATTTTCACGTGTATCCACCGGTCATCAGGCCATCCAAAAAGAGTCGGCATGGAGCACCATTGCAGGAAACATAAATGCCGTTTCCACGTAGAAACGCACCACCGCAGAGGTTAAAAAGAAGTGTTTTGACTTAAAATAGACTAAAAAAAAAGATTGGACTGCACCGGAGGGATCTGGAGGAAACGGGAGGTGGGCCATCAATCAGAAACCAAACCATTTCGGAAACTCTAGAAAATATTTACACAATCATGATGGAAAAATAAAGTCAAAATACATAGTTTGTGTGTGACAATGTATTTTTTCTGTGGTTACATTTGATGAGACGCTGCCTAATTAATACAGCAGCCCCGTGCTCTGGCTCAAGACGTGGCTGGGGGCGCATGTCGTTATCTGGGGGTGCTCCGTGCGCAATAGACACACCACGTTTCATTGCGATGTTATTCTGATGATCCTGAACACCTGCAAGAACAGAGAGGGAAGCCTGAAGCCTGAAGCGGGACATCAAATATTGGTGGCTTTCAGCAAATAAATCTAATGGTCCCTTTACATTCTCTCTCTGCGCAGCGCACGTCCAGCCAGCTACTTTTTTTTTTGATGAATTGGGATTTGAATATATATTTATCCATGGAGTATATTTTAGTTGTTTTGATGATAAATAATTGTTGGGATATTTTATTTGCACTACATTTTTGGGATCAGGTTGCAAAATCCATCATGAGGGCGATTGCGCATTGAAAGTGCAAGCTTTGCTTGTGCGTAAGAGTCCTCCTGAGCGTTCGTAGAATTTGTTCTTAGATCTAAGAACTGGGAGTTAAGAACACGTTTCATGAATGCCAAAAATCTTCGTAAGAAGGCTTTAAGAACAGATTTGTGCGTAAGAACGTTTCGTGAATGAGGCCCATTGTGATCGCTCAGATGTTTTTATTTCGATTCCCGGTTTCGATGCCCACCGACCGGAAGAAACAGCCCCTAACACCAACAAAGAAGAAGCCGTCGAGCACCAACAAAGAAGAAGTGGCTCAAAAGTTTGGCTTGACTTCATAAAAAAAGAGCAGTCGGCAGTGGACACATTTCCAACACAATGATATCATGCAAAGGAGGATGCATCACCAACATGATTAAACATGATGAACTCATTCAGTACCAAAGAAGTATTTATGCCTTTTTATAATCCTGAACCCCCCATCCCAGCGTATTAATACATCTTTTAGGTCTTTTTTGTATGAGATGCAAAAAGAGGTGATGATGCAACTCTGCGCTATTGCATTAACACTTTTTTTTTTTTTTAGCACTTTTAAGACATCAAAACGGCCACAAGGTGGCTAAAATTTGCTAAGAGCTGGCAGGGACCATGTGGACAAATCACACATGACAGGAAGGAGGACATGAGAGCGTGTGGAGGGGTGACATTTTCACACATGCACACGCACGCGCACACGTGTGCACACGCATTAAGTCATGGGAAAAAAATGATGAGAGCACCCTTGTTTCTTCAGTTTATTGATCCATTTGAATGCCCGGTGCAACTAAAGGCACATTTGCATGGACAAATATAATGATGATAACAAAGCTCATACAAGTTGAAATGAAGAGCTGATATCGAGCAACTTCCTTGCTTTTCTTGTTAATAAACAAAATCACTTAAGGTCTTACATGAATAGCTATAGCATTGTACTGACAAAAAATGCAACTCTTATGAGCTATTTTTGTTGTCATTGTTATACAGTCAAACCTGTCTTAGCGGACACCTTTATAGAACGGCCACCTGCCTATAGCAGCCACTGAAAAATCCCCCGCAGCAAATGTACATGTTATAGACCCTGTGTATAGCAGTCACCTGTCCAACGCGGCCAGCGGCCACCCATTTTGTCTCCCTTGGTCAATATCTGACTGCATATAGCGGCCAAATTACCAACTCAAGTAGAAGCTTCATGCACGAAAAAGTTTTGTTTTTCAATCAATGAAGCTGTCGTGTGTAGACTTTAATTACTGAGTCCTAGCTCAGTCACAATCATTCACAAGATCCACACAAACTGTCAGTTGTTCCACATAAAAAAGCCGTCTTCTTTTGAGCTTGCTATTTCCTGGTCAAACATGTAACTTTAAGAGCTGTTTGACTCATGCATGTTCAGGATTAAAACCATGAACCATGAACCATGATAATAACAAGCCTAGTAGTGCTGTACAACTTTTATCCGCAGTCCGCAGTGCCCTCTACTGGTCAACATTATTATTATTTTTTTTCCCTTTTTTTTCTTTTTTTTTCTCTACCGGTCAACATTCAAACTGGACGCCAACCTGTCTATAGAGGCCACCTGTAGCGGCCACTTTTACAGACTCCCTCTAGTGGCCGCTATAGACAAGTTTGACTGTATTTATTTACAGTCAAACTTGTCTGTAGCGGCCACTAGAGGGAGTCTGCAAAAGTGGTCGTTATAGACAAGTTTGACTGTAAAGTTTGACTGTAAATAAATACAGTCAAACTTGTCTATAGCGGCCACTAGACGGAGTCTGCAAAAGTGGTCGCTATAGACAGGTGGCCTCTATAGACAAGTTGGCGTCCAGTTTGAATGTTGACCAGTAGAGAAAAAAAAAGAAAAAAAAGGGAAAAAAAATAATAATAATGTTGACCAGTAGAGGGCACTGCGGACTGCGGATAAAAGTTGTACAGCACTACTAGGCTTGTTATTATCATGGTTCATGGTTTTAAACCTGAACATGCATATGAGTCAAACAGTAGCACATCACATAGTACAATTCACAATTTTGCATGTCCAAAAAGGAGTAGGAAGAAGCAAAACTTATTTAATCCTACCCCTCATCAGTTTCACATCAGTTGCAATACATTTATTCACCTCTTGTTCTTCCAAGTGTACTTTGTAGGTCTACATGACAATGTAGTGCAATCATAGCCAAGGTTTTTACTTACTAAAAGGAAGCTAGAGGCTTAATAATAACTGATAGAATATATCCACCACCCACAGAACAAAGCTGTGCTAGTAATGTCTTACGCTTCTTTTTAATATTTTACTTTTTATACGGCAGAGTGTCATTACAGCTTTGGTTCATCAGGAAGTGACGGGAAGTGACGGTGGGCGTCCCGAGCAGGAGAGCTAGGCTCAGTGCTAGCTGTGAGTTTGGAGAGAGTTGGGAAGTGTGTTTATGTTTGGCGTGGATGTAAAGTCCTGCAGTGTTCTCCGCTGTTAATAAAGCCATTAAAGTGCATCGGCGACGTGAGTCTCTCCTTCCCCACAACAAGCGACATTACAGTATTGACCAGTGCACACCAGGAAATAAACGGTGTCATTTCTTACAGGCATTGGCTGGACAGCTATGTAGTGGGGCTTGTTTAACCTTTGCCTTGTGGGCAAGCAGGAAGGAGAGACGATGCTGAGAGATGTGTGTGTGTTCTTAGCTGCTGTCTGGTGGCCGCGTTCAAGAAATAAAGTTGGCAGAAGCAACAGGAGAAGTTTCCTTCTTTGCTTCGGAGCTGAATAACACTGACAAGTTAACAGACTAGTAGCGAACGGAAAAGAAGACGGCTTTGTTTGTGTCGAATACAGAAGATGAGGACTTTGATGGATTTGTGGATGAGGATTGATGAAAAATAACATGAGTACATTCTAAAATACTTCAATTAAGTGCAACCCAACTCAGTTTTGCTCCCGCTGCCGCATGCATGCTAGCGTATGTTTTTTTTATTGTAGCGTCGCTGGGAGCACGTCCTGTTCCCAGCCTACTTTGCGGTAATGTTTTGGTGCAAATGCTCTTAAAGTTACATGTTTGACCAGGAAATAGCAAGCTCAAAAGAAGACGGCTTTTTTATGTGGAACAACTGACAGTTTGTGTGGATCTTGTGAATGATTGTGACTGAGCTAGGACTCACTCATTAAAGTCTACACACGACGGCTTCATTGATTGAAAAACGAAACTTTTTCGTGCATGAAGCTTCTACTTGAGTTGGTAATTTGGCCGCTATATGCAGGCAGATATTGACCAAGGGAGACAAAATGGGTGGCCGCTGGCCGCGTTGGACAGGTGACTGCTATACACAGGGTCTATGACATGTAAATTTGGCGGGGTTTGGGGGGGGGGAGGATTTTTTCAGTGGCCGCTATAGGGAGGTGGCCGTTCTATAAAGGTGGCCGCTAAGACAGGTTTGACTGGATTTATTTGTGTTGTTTATGTTGGTATAGTGGTTTAGATATTGCAGCTGTCACAAAAGCAACAAATATTTGTATCAAAGTGAAAGTTGTGTCTTTTCACAAAAAGCTGCTTTTCTCCCTTTTTTAGTCGGCAGGTTTTACTGCTGATCACGTAAGAATGAAAAAAGGTAGAAACAGACTTTTTTTTCTGGTGAAATATGGGAGTGTAATGTTTCTTTTGGTAGTTTCCATGTTTATATCAGCATACAACACAACATGCTGTGTGCCTTGAAAGACCAGTCAAAATAGTCTAAAATGGCCGCTACTGAAGGGGTTGTTTTGAAAAATGGCTGGGATTGAATGAGTTAAGAGTGTCGCGTCTTTGCCCTGTTGGAAATTCATCGTACGTTTGATAAGAATTAAAAACATTGATGGCCAAGTCCAAAAGGAACTGAAGCTATGTAAACTATTATGGCCCCGTCGCTTAAAAGCATCGGACTCGAGAATCGTTAGGAACCTGAACCAAAACGAGCAATCAAAATCAGAACTGGAGTCGTTCAAATTCAAATAACGCCCAATGCTATTGGCGATATTATGGTTATTATGGTGAGCCGTGTACTGCGAATGGTATGGTATTCTTGAGGCACCGTGAGATTTCCAGCCCTAGTGATTATGGCGTTCCGGTACACCCCCAGTCAGCACACACCATTAAAACATCAAGCGACATTTTCTTGCCTAGCTTGTGAATAAATTACGCTTCATTTAAATCTGACCTCATCTATAATTTACTGGAAACTTATCAGCGCCTCTGGTGATGATTTCTATCGTTTATACAAGTATATAGTTTATCTTAGCAAGGCTGTTAATAAGATTATTACTTCCTGTCTGCTTCTCTGTCTTTGAAGCCCCCGTGGCTTCTCGCTAGAAAACGTTACCCCACGTTACCACCAGCAGCAAACTGCTTGACAAACAGCAGAAAAAGAAAGTCTACAGGAGGCTGCTGGGTACCCAACTGAGGGTCCTGTAAAGCCAAAGGGAGCGGGAACAAAGAACAGAAGTCGAAAATCACCAAAAGTAAAACCGTAAAAGAGCACGAAATGTGGCTTAACAGAGCCGCTGGGTCATCCAGATGGATACTGACGATGGAAGCCGACTATCTTGGCACCGAAGCACTCGGCAGCACGGAGCAAAAACACTTGGACAACGTCCCGTTGCTAAAGAAAAAGCCAAGGCATATTTTCCATGAAGACTAACTTTTGGAAGGAAAAACAGGAAGAAGAAACCTACCAAAATAAAAGTGTCTGAACAGTAAACATCGGCTACCATAACAAATCTTCCACATGGCTACTGGTAAATCAGACCCGAAGATTATGACCCCCAAACACGACAACTTCCGTTCTTTTAACCATTCAAAAAAAAAATCTCAAAAAAAGCCAAAGAAAAAGGAAAGAACACAAGCACATTTAATCAGCTCACATGATGACGGTTTGAACTCCAAATTGCCCAACTTCGACAAACACAAACAGGAAGTAGTAACAACACCTAAACACGTAAACGCTCACTGGCGATCAGACCCGACTGTCATCCCAACGAAAGCAGCAAAAATACTTGGACACCGGGTTGGTGTTCTTCCCTTACTTTCAGAAAGTGTGTTTCCAAAAGCCAAAGAAAAAGCAAAGGAAACAAGCATCACTGTACAACAGCGGTGTCACGACAAGGTTTTAACATGACTTGTAAGAAAAGTACGATGAAAACATATATAAAGTAGATGACAATATATTGAAATTGTCTATTCCAATTTCTACGACGTCACCTTGCATTGCTCCTCACGAGGCTACACTCTTCTGCACTCTGTGTGTATGCTAGCGGCCCCGCCTCCACCCACCGAGACAAAGACGGACAGGGCTCACTTCGTTCATGACGTCGCTCTACGAAACAAACGTGCCAAGGTGCTGAAAGCAATGCACAGAGTGAACCCTCGTCCTGCCTGTTTGGAGGCGAGAGACGAGGCAATATATTGATTATCTCATTCATTTTCATTTATTGTGTGATTGACTCATTTCTTATCGTCCCAGGCCTACATTTTTCATCTTGTGAGATCTTGTGACCCCCAAACGGGCAGACATTTTGATGGAACAGAAAGATAACTTCAGCATATTTGACCAAATTCAAGGTTTGGGCTTTACAGCGATTGTCCAAAAACAATCCCACATGACAACCTCTGACGTATCATTGAAGTGGCAAGAAGAGAAATCGCTCTGTGCTTGATTTAAATGCCAAAATGGTTGTCTGCGGGAGCGTAGTTGGGTGGGTGGGTGTCTGCCGCAGTGATTGAGGATGCTAATTAAGACCTTGTGGGGAGTGACATTTCCTCGCCGCCTGGCTGGGGACGCCAACAACGCCGCCGTCTCTCTGTCTTGCAAGAGGCCGAGCGTAATGAGGGACGACGGCGACAGCATCGGGGGGAGACTCTCTCCCAAGCCACTTCTATTGATCGCAGTAGATAGCGCGGTGTATGGACAATATAGTGTCTTTGCTTTATGGGAGTTCATAAAACATGGACGAGCAATCTAGCAGCACCACCAAACAAGGACACATGCTTGTTTTCATACAGTGACAGTCAACAAAAACATGCTCGGTATGACTGAGTTATGGAGTTATGGATCTCACTCCCGCTCATCTGCTCGGTGGACTCTTCACCTTTGATGATGGCTTGTATTTAATTACCCAATAATTGCATGACACAAGAAACACTTCCATTTTGTATGTGCTCGCTAAATTGTCAACACGGTGTCTGGACCAGGATGTGGGGAAAAACTACCACACATTCATCAGAGGTGCCGGCAGGACCCAAAGATTGCAAAAAAGCCACTTTTCTGAGGGGTCAAATTTGGCTATTTTTTTCAGGTCTGCGGCTGTTGCGAATTGCCATTTTTTTCAACTTGCTGAAACAGCATTTTTTTTGTGCCAGGAAGTAGTACACAGAAAGATGTTACTCAGAAAGATTTTTGGAACTTTTGATGAAATAAATGCTTTTTTCCAAGCAGTGTGGAACAGTGAGTGTAAGATGACTGGTTAAACAGTCCAGAAAAGTCATTCATCACTGTCCTCCTCCTCCTCCTGGGAACTAAAACCACTCAAGTCATCCCCTTGAGCATCACAAATGAACAGCCTCATAATTCCTTTCTTCTTTGTCAGCGTCTCTCTCTTTTGTTGTCGCTTTGTGTCACTTGTGTTCATTGTCGGTATTCAGCCATTATCAGTTATGTTCTATTATGTCTATATCATACATACTGTATTTTTATTTTTATTATGATGTGCTTCGGGTGACAAAAAATCTGACTACTATTTTACTACATTATCATATTCCCTTATCATTTTGCGATGATGTGAATTGTTCTGTGATCATTTGTCCTCCTAAATGTAATTGATGATTACGTCCTGAGATGGCACTGAATTAGTGCGGTTAGACTGCAGGCTAGCCTTTAAAGATACTTTTTCTCATACCAGCAAACACCATTAAAGTGTCACAAAAGCTTTGCCGTGCTGAAGTAAGGCAGAGCAGAATGCGACACATCAGGCAGGACAGCGTGAACGACCTGGAAGTGACAAGACGGAACTAATGCTGCATTCCTGAAAGCCCATAAGTCTCACATTTCCACAGGAATCCACGGGAAAAATGCAACTCGGTTCACTTGAAGTCACAAAAACCAACATTACAAATTCTTTCTCACATTGTTTTATTCTAGTAATGGGACACTTTTTTCTTTCTTTCTAGGATTTAAAAAATACTCCAACTTTCTTCTGGTAACATTATGACTTTTTTCTCAGATTCTAACGAAGGTTTTTCATTCGTAACATTCAAACATTTCCTCCTAATATTCCGATTATACTGTCAAAGATTTTTTTCTTGTAATGTTTCAACTTCATTTTTGTAACATGACAACTTTTTTTCCTCATAGAAGGTACAATTCTATTCTCATAATATTTAGACTTAACTCTGGAATTGTACTACGTTATTCTGATACCATGTTTCTCCTACTATTTGATTTATGTCAGTTATATTTCAGGTTTTTTTCATGTAACGTTTATGAACGTGTCTTATACGATGACAACCTTGTCTTATCATAACGTTTATGAACATGTCTTATACGATGACAACCTTGTCTTATCATAACGTTTATGAACGTGTCTTGTACGATGACAACCTTGTCTTATCATAACGTTTATGAACGTGTCTTGTACGATGACAACCTTGTCTTATAATAACGTTTATGAACGTGTCTTATACGATGACAACCTTGTCTTATAATAACGTTTATGAACATGTCTTATACGATGACAACCTTGTCTTATCATAACGTTTATGAACATGTCTTATACGATGACAACCTTGTCTTATCATAACGTTTATGAACGTGTCTTGTACGATGACAACCTTGTCTTATAATAACGTTTATGAACGTGTCTTATACGATGACAACCTTGTCTTATAATAACGTTTATGAACATGTCTTATACGATGACAACCTTGTCTTATCATAACGTTTATGAACATGTCTTATACGGTGACAACCTTGTCTTATCATAACCTTTATGAACGTGTCTTATACGGTGACAACCTTGTCTTATCATAACGTTTATGAACGTGTCTTATACGATGACAACCTTGTCTTATCATAACGTTTATGAACGTGTCTTATACGATGACAACCTTGTCTTTTAATAACGTTTATGAACGCGTCTTGTACGATGACAACCTTGTCTTATAATAATCCCACTTTACTCTCGGACGGACGCTTTTTTTTAACTTTTCAATACGATTCCAACTTTTCTGGTAACATTACAAACTTTTTCTTGTAATATTGTGATATCAGTGACAAGCTTAACATCTCATGCTTTTCTTTTTTTATTCATAAAGTATGGAGTTGAAGCAAACATTGTTTTGAACCTCGGAAAGCACCAAGGTGGGAAGAATGGATGGATGGATGGTCGGATTGTATGGGTGGTTAGGTCGATGGTTGGACGTATGGATGAATGGATGGATGGGTGGGTGCATGGAAGGATAGATAGATGGATGGATCAATGGATGGACAGACGGATGGATGGGTGGGTGTTTAGGTCAATGGATGGATGGACGGACGGATGGATGGGTGGGTGTTTACGTTGATGGATGGATGGATAGATGGATGAGAGGATGGATGGGTGGATGAGTGGGTGGTTAGCTCATTGGATGGCTGGATGAGAGGATGAGTGGGTGGTTAGGTCAATGGATGGATGGATGAGAGGATGGATGGGTGGTTAGGTCAATGGATGGATGGATGAGAGGATGGATGCGTGGGTGGTTAGGTCATTAGATGGATGGATGAGAGGATGGGTGGGTGGTTAGGTCATTGGATGGATGGATGAGAGGATGGATGCGTGGGTGGTTAGGTCAATGGATGGATGGATGAGAGGATGGATGGGTGGTTAGGTCAATGGATGGATGGATGAGAGGATGGGTGGGTGGTTAGGTCATTGGATGGATGGATGAGAGGATGGATGCGTGGGTGGTTAGGTCAATGGATGGATGGATGAGAGGATGGATGCATGGGTGTTTAGGTCATTGGATGGATGGATGAGAGGATGGATGGGTGGGTGCTTAGGTCAATGGATGGATGGATGAGAAGATGGATGGATGGATGAGAGGATGGGTGGGTGTTTAGGTCATTGGATGGATGGATGAGAGGATGGATGGGTGGTTAGGTCATTGGATGGATGGATGAGAGGATGGGTGGGTGTTTCGGTCATTGGATGGATGGATGAGAGGATGGATGGGTGGGTGGTTAGGTCATTGGATGGATGGATGAGAGGATGGATGGATGGGTGGTTAGGTCAATGGATGGATGGATGAGAGGATGGATGGGTGGGTGCTTAGGTCAATGGATGGATGGATGAGAAGATGGATGGATGGGTGGTTAGGTCATTGGATGGATGGATGAGAGGATGGGTGGGTGTTTAGGTCATTGGATGGATGGATGAGAGGATGGATGGGTGGTTAGGTCATTGGATGGATGGATGAGAGGATGGGTGGGTGTTTCGGTCATTGGATGGATGGATGAGAGGATGGATGGGTGGGTGGTTAGGTCATTGAATGGATGGATGAGAGGATGGATGGATGGGTGGTTAGGTCAATGGATGGATGGATGAGAGGATGGATGGATGGGTATTTAGGTCAATGGATGGATGGATGAGAGGATTGATGGATTTGTGGTTAGGTCAATGGATGGATGGATGAGAGGATGGATGCATGGGTGTTTAGGTCATTGGATGGATGGATGAGAGGATGGATGGGTGGGTGCTTAGGTCAATGGATGGATGGATGAGAAGATGGATGGATGGGTGGTTAGGTCATTGGATGGATGGATGAGAGGATGGGTGGGTGTTTAGGTCATTGGATGGATGGATGAGAGGATGGATGGGTGTTTAGGTCATTGGATGGATGGATGAGAGGATGGGTGGGTGTTTCGGTCATTGGATGGATGGATGAGAGGATGGATGGGTGGGTGGTTAGGTCAATGGATGGATGGATGACAGGATGGATGACAGTGCCCTGGCATCAGTCAGCCTGTTGTGATGCTAACCACAGTGGGCTTTCACAGTATAGTAGGGCATGTGGGAGGCTACATTTGCCCTTTAAATGCACATGTATTCATTCTGATGATATTATTCTGTTGCCTTCAAGGACCTCGGCAGTGTTGCATTTGCCCCGTTTGGTAGCCTTGCCGTGTAATGCCAGCTATAAAAACGAGGCAAACTTTCAATGTGCACACTTGCTTTCAGTTCCCGACAACGCTGCTCTTGAAGCATTCCAACGTAGACAGAACGACAAGACGTTTGAAGACGAGCGGGTGGGCGTATACGTCAATGAGGCTATTATTGTTTTATGATTGGATTTGCAGTAATTCCCAGCTTTTTGATGAGCTGTTGAGCATGCTTCAAAAGTAATAAAGGCTAGCTTTATGTGCTGTGAAATGAAATTCACTAATAGATATTATTGTGGGACTCCATCGCTGACCTGCCTCTTCACCTTCTTCTTTACATTTCTACATGGGCGGTGCGTATTTAGAGAGGCTTTAGAGAGCACAGGAGGGTGACGTGGACTGTAGATTTATGGGTGCCCGTTTAGGCTCTTGTGTGAAGGTATGGGGGCCATGCTGGGGCTGTCAGATTTGTGTTGTTCCCCCGCTGTTGCGAGAGTCATCGCTCGTTTTTGGAAGAAATGTAATTAGATGGAAGGCTTCTGTAGTGTAGCAAACCGCCCCCAGCAGGCCTCACTCTTCTCCGCCTTTTTCCTACCTGTGCTTTCCAAATAGGTATCAGTGCTGCAGATGAATGCAACCCCGGTCTCTGCACATTCCTCCTTCAGAGTAAGAGCACCACAGCTTTTTACATTTCTACTTTAGATTTCAATCAAAAGCTTCTTTCACACGTCCTGCAAAATGTTTGTGTACAAAAACACATCAGATAACGGGGATAATAACACTTAGGGATGCTCCGATTCAGCGTAAAAACACATGATGGGCGTATGCCAATAAAAGCCCATCACAATCACCAATGGGCGTGCGGCAGAAAACCCTACGTGTGCTGTGTCACGTAGGGTTACCAACACCCGTATTGGGCTGACAAGGGACGCAGTTTGTCTCGAATTGCCGTGAGAATCAAGACTAGCCTGTAAAACCTCAATGGCTTCAGTTTGACATCGTGGCACAGACTACACCAATCCATGCCAATCCCTGATCAAACTATTGATCTTCCACTTTTCTTGCATCTTTCTTGACACGCTTTGCCTCGCTGTCACGGGTGGAAACTAGCTAGCTACTTAGCTAGAGTTATCTGCCTAGCTTCTGGTGTTTGGACTCCAAATGTGACTTTTTAACCACAGTGACATTTTGAAGCAATGCGGTTAGTTGGGAGCTCTTTTTTGTCCCACGGGGAAGTGGATATCACGTTCATGGGGTACGTATTGACTTTTTCAATGTAGCTGTCTTGTTGTCATGGTACTAATGATAGTGACAGTGAAAATAGTGATGAAAGCAACCTCCACACTCTGTTTATTGTCTTTTAACATCAACATATTTATTTCTATTCTTTTATTCTCTTCATTTTCTTATCTTCAACTCAAAAATCAATGATTGAACTATTTGTTTGCTAAGTATTGCTATGACTCCGAAACTTAATCCACGTGATCGGTTTCGGAACCCTGATGGGAGCATGTCTGATATTGCCGATATTGTCCAACTCTCAATTTCTGATACCGATATCAGCCGTTACTGATATGTGTAACATCATATATCTCCTGTGGTGGAATGAACACACATTTGTTGTGAAGCAAATGGACACAGCATCAGCAATTAGCTTGTCAACGTAGCTGTAAACAACATTGTACAACACCTAGAAAGAAATACTTGATTAGGCTCAGGCTGTGACATTTGTTATAAAAGTGAACAGAGTAGCCGTTTCAATCATGAAAAAGCCTAGGGAAGAAAACCAAGTGTCATCATTTTCACGTAGGCCTAGCGCTCTTAGTGCAGCAGACAGATTTTACGTTTTTATGCCAATATGGGGCCGATATTATCGGACATCCCTACTAATAACACTATTTAATGTTGACACCAAAACCTGCATAGTTATTACAGTGTTTCAACCAACACCAAGGAACAGATGGTGTCAGACTTTGGAGCTTTGGCTTTGTGTATACTGTATGCAAAGGGGAGTCATTTTGCTTTGAGTTTTATTTGGCTAACTTTTGTTTACACTTTTATAATGGCTAGAAATGTTCAAATGTGACTCAAATGTAATAAAGGTTGTATGATGGCTACAGTTTTACACTGGAAGCATTTAATTCACTTCAAAATAAGTTCACATGGGGCATTCAAAACTCCAACTACGTGGAAGTCAACCAGTGGCAAAGAACAGTAAGCTAACCTTACAGCATAAACTTGTTAGATTTTTAGTGTCGAGACAGGGCGATACAAGAGTGTTGTCATAAGTTTTCGTATGCATTTTGCACACAGGCTTCAGCAACACCATCAGCGTTAATTCTTAAGTCTTTTTCCTGAGAGTTACTTTTATGTCAGAAATGCTATAACAATAGCCTGCAGAAAATGGTCCCGTAAAGGTTGGGAAATAATGACGTTGAAATGAATGCATCTGCATGTGAGCACCTCAGAAGTAGAATACTTTTGCATAGTTTAGAATTTGCCAAAGTGCATTTCCTTCTGCTAACAGCCGTGACTTACAGACGCTAATCATCCGTCCCATTAAAGCACAACCACTGTGAGAATGCACAATAGCAGCAGCAGCAGCACAATGACATTTAGTCATCTTCCATTGCATCTCCACCAGCGTGAAAGTGAGTCTGCCGTGACGCCACATTGCACCCAAGCCAACAATGGAAGAGAAAAGCAAAATCACAATATCCTCCAGGGTCCTTTTTCTCCCTTCTTGACTCCGAGCCGTGTCCAAACAAGATAACATCTTGTCAGGAAGTAGGAACCTACAGAGCGTCTCAGTGTGGCGATAAGGCTGAAGGAGCCTTCCTGTCGCTCCCATGTCACCTTTAAAGGTGAGCGGACGCCATGAATAATGCAAGCAGCCTCTGCCAACTGTTGCGTCACGCCGAGAGAAGACTTTCTGCACATTCTCTCCCGAGTAAAACTGTTCTTGAAACTCTACTGCGTCTCTTTTAATTGATTTAACCTCAGCTCCCTCTGAGCCTGAACTAATCCTCACATGGGGGGTTCACCTGGTGGAGTCTTGGAAGCAAAAGGGGATCAAACGTCACTCTGCGATTCCCAGCTAAACTTGGGTCTACTTCTGGTTGCTCTTGTTGCAGTGTTCCTGCACACCTCCACATAAAAGCATCATTCATCCCAAACTCTGCCACTAATTGTGCCTTTTCGTCTCACCATTGCTCACTTTTAGAGACAGATGTGACGGAAAATGTGTTCATCCCTCAGCCCATGCCGCTTGTTTTGGACAGGACAGTCTTCATCATTCCTGCAGCATCATCGGCAAGACTCCCCTATGTTATTAAAAGCTCAGTTTGTTTGCTCACCTGAGTCAACAAGCTTGTGATGTTGTCTTTTGGAGCCAAGTATGTACATTTTACTGGAAAGTAGGGATGAAAAAGCATATGCTGATAAATGCCTTTCAACGCTGATCACAAAAGCCGATCGATCACCTGTGGCTCGTACTTCTGCAGCCTGTAGTGATCCCTGTGTGTAGTGTGTGTGGTGACGGAGTATGGTGGGTTTTGGAGGCTCGTGTGATCATCGGTCAAACAGCAGCCAACGCAGACAAAACACTCACACGTATGTGTGTGACAGTCAGAATGCTAAGCTAATAACCCGAACTGAATTCATCGGACGAGATGAACAACCTTTTGTCAGCAGTGGAAGACTCCGGGCCCACCGACTGCTCTGTCGCTTGGAGCCCCCCTATGTGATACCTGGAAGTCCTGCTAGAGCTCCACCAATGAACTCTCACATCCAAATCCACAATCCTTATGTGAGACATGAATGCACGTGTGTTTATCTTTTCTGTGTGTTCTGAAGAAATAAAAACAGCTAAAAATGCACGTGATGGGACACGCCTATTCCGCCTATGAAAACACCTCCAAAAAGCTCCAAAAGGTTTTATGGTTTTCTATCCATGCTGTGAGGCGCATTCATGATAACATGTCATACTTACAGGATTTTGCTCATTTCAAGCATCGATGGAACTTCTTCCTGGGTGCATTGGCCCACACGGGGTTAGTTGGGAGGTGTCAGAAAGGGCTGTCAGCTGGTCCAGAAGAAGGTTAGGTAGTTGAGAGTAGTAATTAGCACATGGCAATCTAACGGTGCTGATATGTGACAAAGTGGAGTGAGAATAGCAGACTTGAGTTCGCCATGCTGGTCCTTACCAAAAGCTGCAAAGCAAAGCAGAGGGGAAGCAGCTTTAAAGTCGAGGAGTCAGCTTCGAGTATAGAATTGAAATCAGTTACGATCTGGATGTAATAGGGCCGGGGTGAGTTCCTGTCGCCCTTGACTTAGAGGTCTCGCCCTCACATGAAACGGAGCGGTCAGGCCAGGAGGTGCGCGCGCTTGAAACAGAAGAAGCGCGGACTAGGGTCTAGACAAGCCCTAATGTAAATATTAGTGAATGAACTGTTAGAGTAGTATTTGATACGTTATACAAGGTACGTCTTTGCTCACAGTGACAAAGCACCAAGGTCATCTCTTACATCTTGATTGGAGCATCAGAGAGATAATTACGTTGCTCCGACTCTGAACACGCCACCGACCTGGCAGAAATGGCACCCTAAGGCGTCGTCTGCATCTAATCCGTGCAGGCGTTGGGGGCACGGCGATTAAATGTGAAACCGAGTCTGCCTTCTGATCAAAGCTGCTGTCCTCTGCCCGGAGACAATGCTTTATCTTAGCAAGGTGTTTTGGACCAATGTTGGTGCAAACAGCTCGGCCAACCCATGAGCAGTGACGGATGTCAATCATCTCTTGGACAGACTCTGAAGAGGTTTGATTGACAGCTAGAGGCTGTGGGTGTGTCCGCCATGCATTTAGCTCCTCCATGGAGCCATGAAGACAAGATGAGATCATTCATCACAGCAGACAGCTTCCAGAGATGAGAGTGGGAATTGTGTCATTCCCAAAGAAACACACACAGCGCCGTGATGGATGCTTGCCCCTGCAGGGCTGATAGAACGCAAACGTGAGCTGGCACGGACCCCCCCCAAGCATGACATTTGTCCAGCACTTGTAATTAAAGAGGCCACACTCCCCTGATGGGGGGAGGGCCCACGCACACATTATTAGTTATTACTCCAAGGCTCCCCCTACAGTTAGTGGAGTGTTGTGTAACTTTTGCTCATATGGGGGGCACATTTACTCAACTGCAGGACCAAGAATCTATTCATTGTCTATACAGAGAAATAGCTTTCAAATATTTCTACTCAAAAGTATTTCTTCATTATTGGCTACAGGATTGAACCTCTGCTTTTTGCAGATGATGTGGTCCTGCTGGCTTCGTCGGGTCATGACCTTCAACTCTCACTAGATCGGTTCTTAGCTGAGTGTGAAGCGGCTGGGATGAGAATCCGCACTTCCGAGACTGAGTCCATGGTTCTAGCTCACAAATGGGTGGAGTGCCACCTCCGGGTCGGGGATGACATCCTGCCCCAAGTGGGGGAGCTTAAAGGGATAGTTCGGACTTTTTGACATGAAGTTCTATGACATCCCCATCAGCATTGTAGTCCAATAACAGGGACTTACCCCCCACTTGGTCTCCTAAGTCCAGTTCTGGTCACATTTCCGTGATGAAGAACGTTGTTCCACTTAGTTGCTGGGGACAATTAAGTAAAGAGTTTGCGCTGAAAAGATGAAAACATCACCAGAAAAATCAGACCTGACAAAACGCTTTCCATTATATCTGTGTCCTGCCGTATCCCTGCACTGTTGCCTGTGCCTTGTGGATGCGTATGTGACGGAGCCCCGCGGCCATCTTGTCCCACAGCGGAAGAAGATGCGAGTGTCTTCGTTGCCCTACAAAATAAAAACTGGACATACACAACACTGACAAGTGAGCACAGAGCATATAACTGCAAACTGTTGGAAAAGATAGCATCTCCACACAAGCTAACATTTTCTTTCATCATTTGTCTTTCAAATGTCACGTTCCATTCCTTTTTATCGTGTCACCTTTTCCTTCTGCAGTCGCCCGTTCCTTCCAGACTTGACCGCCGTAAGTGAATTTCCGCAAAGAAGGATTCAATATGAACAAATGGAATATTTTGGTAGTTAGAGCGTAGAAAACCTGTTCATGGCTTTCACATCATTAGAGCCTCGTAGACATGACATAACAACCCACTCCAATTAATTACCTAGTATAGTAGACATCGTAAGTGATAATAAGACTGAACTCACACACGCCTCTATTTCGTATCTTGAACGTAATGTGGGTCAATGACATGGCATCAAAGAAAAAACATGTGCCTGTCATCCATCCCCACTACGACGTACACAGACGTACAATTTGACAACTCCGCTAGCTTTCTTATGCTCGCCCCTTCCATCCACTCACTGGTGTATGAATGTGAATGAATGTTTGGTGGTGGTCGGATGGAGAGGCAGCCATATTTTGGTCAGTTCACCCCAGGGCAGCTGTGGATACAGATGTAGGTTACCACCACCAGTGTGTGGCCGAGGAGTGAATGAATAATGGGTTCATTTCACTGTGAAGCACTTTGGGTACCTTGAAAAGCGCTATAATAACATTCAATCAATTATTATGAATGGGAGAACTTTTTTTCACTCCATCATGTCGGATTCTGCGTCCATAGCTGCAAGCTAAGGTAATGTAATGTAATGCAATGACCACAATACTACGTATGACCAAACAGCCATCACTTATTCATTCATTCATTTTTGGAAAATCGCGATAGAGTGAAGGGGTGATATTTGAACGACGATGTAACGAGGGACGACTGTACTGCTCTATTTCTCTTTTTACCTGTTTTCATATCTTTAGAACGCACGTGTGTTCATGTCTCACATAAGGATTGTGGAGGATGGGCAAACTTCCAAAAAAAGCACACTTTTCCTCTAAAACATTGCCTGTATAGATTTTAGGATTGCGACACATTGCTGTGGAACAGATGATTTCTATTTCCTACATCAAAAACCAAACAAATCTGAGATTTTTAGGTTAATCCAGCTTCTCTGAACGGATTGCGGTGGAGCAGAGACATTCAGATCAATAATACTTTGAGGCAGTTATTTTCAGGTCCAATTGTCACGTATTGTTGCTTTAACAGGCCAGAGATTGGAATTGTTTCCAGACATGAGGCATTCATCTCCTTCTCTGCTCCCAATTCATTCACATCAAATGAAACAATGCCAGTAAATGAACTACACCCTCATAAAGAACTGTAGGAAGGAGCTTACGGGGCTTTTGTTTCCTACTTTAGAAGATACATTTCAAATGAATCCGATTGCATTGTGGAAAGTGCCCTCCGGTGTGTCCCCAGCGTATTTAATTTCCTGTGCGTTTGGGCCTTGGAAAGGGGGATTTTAGGTCCGCCGCGTTTATGAAGCCAAAGCCGCAATAATTGCTTCGCTCATTTGCAGCATTTGTGGCAAAACGATAAGACGGCTGTCGGTGCTAATATGGCTGCGAGGGGTGAAAGTGATTTAAAGCCCATTTCACACTTGGCTTCAATAAGGAGACGGATGGCTCGGGCCTTCTCGCATCGGGACCGTGTCAGAACACTCGTCAAGTGATACCAGGTCCGCTGGAAGTTTGTGTCGTCACTTTGTCCACTCGCCTGTAGAAGGCAGTGAAGAATGTTTGACAGGTGCTTGCTATTAAAAGTCTGTAAGTTTCTGTCTGGGTAACGTGTTGTGATCTGGGGATTTCTTTTGCAAGATGTGGTCAACTTTGGCCTATTTGGGTTTGATGGCCCACCACAAATCCTCCAACATTTTCCTGCAGCAGCGATGCGCAGACTGTCTGGTAATTGTGGGATCCATCATTGCTATACCGTGCTGATCTCCAAAAACATGAGCTGACACTGATAATGTTTCCGCTGAGAGTCTGTGGATCATAACGTCGGTCATGTTTGGTCCAACATGATCAGTCTCCTGAAGCCCTCCTGTTTTTGTTTTTTTACACATGACCTAAAGCGCTTGGGCGTCCTGCTTATGGAAAGAAACTGAGGGAACATCCATGGTCCATCCATCCATTTTCTACCACTTATCCGGGTCTGGGTCGCGGGGGCAGCAGTCTCAGTAGGTAAGTCCAGACTTCCTGGTCTCTGGGGCCTCTTCAAGTTCCACCGGGAGGACAGAGAGGCCTTCCCAGGCCAGCTGTGAGACATAATCCCTCCAGCGTGTCAGCGTCTGCCCCTGGCGGTTGGGCCTACATCCATGGTCATAGATAACCCCCCCCCACTCATAGTTCTTGACCTGTTGGCAATGACAATGCTAGCTGATGTGGAAGTTGGGTATAAATAAAGGACGGGGCTATGACTACGTGGCTATGCACAGTACATCTCCGTTAGCAACAGTCAAGGGACCATCTCAACTGACACGACACACTTCCCGCCTTCAAAATAAGAGCAGTTTTGACTATATCCTGTTTGCTGACCTGTGTTCACAGAATAAGGGTTTCATAAGAAACACTTTACACCAAGACTGAGGCAACAAACAAAGTACAGTACTCTTCAAACGTAAACATCTTTTGTGAACATGTACTCCTGTAAAAATAGACTTCATAACATTCATATTCAAGTTGAATGTTTTGATATTTATATACTGCTTGAAAGTAAAGCAGTAAAGTTGATCAAAAGTTCATATTATGAAACAATTCATGGGGAAATTCAGACATTTCATCCCAAAAGAACTCCACTTAGCACCCACATTAAAACCGTGCAAACTTTTATGACCCTGCCTCTTAAAAGCATCGGAATCGAGAATTGTTTGGAACCGGAATCGAAATGAAGAATCGGAATCGGAACCGGAATTGTTCCAATTCAAACGATGACCAGCCCTAGCGTCAATGGGGGATGTTGTTTGGGATGATGTGCAGTGGACTATGGCCTCCTAGGATTCGGAGCTGTTTCCATCAATGCTTGGCTGACTTGTCAGGACAGTACAAAGCCCTGACCTCTGAACCTTATGCGACAAGTCTAGACAACAAAATCCAACCTGAAGCCTCCTGCACTTTTCCAACAAGATGGTGCAGAGAGCTTTAAGAAACCAGGTCAAAGACTCCCTTCATAAATTCCTTAATCTGCGCACTCAAGACTGCCGTTTCCCACGATCCACACAGCAACGCTTCCCCTCCAAGTCATTTACATTTTCATCTTTGTGAGGAATACGCCGAGTGAGCTCGAAATTCCCTCGTTAACTCATTAGCGCATCAGGAAGGAAAGTTAAAAAAAAAAAAAAAAAAAGCTTACGTAGCTGCCTGCCATGGCGGCTATTAGCGTGGTGAAAAGGCCAATGCGGATGTAATTGCGCCGTTTCATTTTGGGACCTGGAAAGTTGAAATGAAATTACTGTATTTTTACTTTAATAGGATGCTGCGCCATTCCAGCCGCCCTCTAACTTATATAATTCCTCTACGCTGAATTGAAGCACATGGGAAGTGGATTTCCCTTCAAATTAATGCTTGCCGCCTCGTCCCGTTCCCACGCAGCTGCCACAGCTGTCAGGATGGCTGCGGCTCAAACAGGCACCCAGGCAATTTATTTCACCCAAATGCAACTCCTTACAGATGGTTGTGATAGCCTGGATTCTTGGCATTTGAAAAGGTTTTTAAGAATATTAAATTCTATGACATATGCGGGGAATATACGGGCCTTGCAGAATGGCAGCTAGTCGTGCATTTAATGGCTTTGCTGCTTCAGGTCAAATTAAAGCGGACGTCAGGCAAACGTCCTGTCCAGCAGCCAATCAGATCCCCACCTAATGTTGTAATGTCTCTCAATAACGATGAAACCTGCTTCATCAGCAGCGTCAACATCTGCGCCGCAAATCTAACCGACTTTCCCGTCTCGGTGGAACGAGACAAACATAAACGGACAGGTCTGCGGCGCTTCGCCGCCATTAAACTCCCAGCAGGCTTGTCGATGAGTGGCAGGCTGGTCCAATTAACGCAGTCCAGAGCAAGGTCATCGAGTTCTTGTTTGTTTCTGTGGTTGTCAAAAAGCCTCCCTGACCCACAATGTGAGGTATTGAGTTGATGAGGAACTCTTCAGGCCAGGGAGGACGAGCCTGGAATGGGTTGGAGTTAACGATGCATTGTGGGAGACTGGTGGGATTAGATGTGGCAGCGATGGGCCATGAGTCGTTGTTTATGCACCCCGCGTCTCGGGCTGTTGCAGAAAAGATGCATAATACTACGGTGCTGGTAATTTGGGGATTATTTTTTAAAATCGGGCCTGAGCAAAAACCTGACGACAAATAGAAAGTTTGCTCGCTACACTTGCAGATAGTCGTATTTGGATGCTTTTTTAAAAACAAAGATAAGCTCTTTAGTCAAGCCAGTGCATGATATGCTGTTTGCTGCTATGCCTCGCTTTTGATTGATTTTGCTGCTTTTCAGTATGTAGTTTACATTTCTGACCCCTCTACTGTAAACCTCTATTCACTACTTAGAATAGTAAAATAGTAGTTGATACGGAGGTCCGTGCTCTTCCTAATGCTATGTTTTAAATAAAAAACATTTTCATATCTTATTTCGAGCCAAACAAAGCGAATATGCTTGTTTTACCAGAACATGAACAAAATGCTGGTGTCCACAACTCACATTTTCTATTTCAGAATGCATTTCTTTCTACTGTTCTTTCATTAGTAACTGAAAACCTGAATGAAAAGCAGGCTTGCGGGCACCTCATGTGGTCGTGGGGCGCTACCTGGTGCCCATGGGCACCACATTGGTGGGCCATATTATATGAAAAAGGAACCATAAATTTATACAAAACCATATTTGACTTACTCTTTCAAAATCACTGGTGAAACTTAGAGGATCAGATGCCTTCTTTAAGGAGACTATGGATGCAAGAGCAGCTTGATGGTGCTCCAGCAGGACCCCAGGCAGTCGGCCAACCCCGTTTCCTCCACCGCTGACAACGGCCGGCCATCCAGTCCGACAAATCCAACCACTGTTCGGGCTATCACGGGCGTGTGTCCGGCGTTTTGGCTAATTAGCCGCCGCCCGACCGACGTTAACGTCGCGAGCCGCAAAAAGTCACCACACTCTGCCAGGTGCCCGCCCCCTCAAATGCCGCACCAAACTAAAGCTTTTTAAGACGTGTTTTAACTTACATCACTGTCACAACGACACGGCAGACATGAAAGTGGGCGGGCGACGGTCGCTATAGACTGGCTGCTGCAATGGGGGCAGAGCTGATCGGCGAAGGGGATCTGCGTTTAAAAGCAAGTATTGAGATATGGAGATACCATGCTTTTTCAGGGAAATCGGCCAATACGGCCAGCACCCCTAATGGAAAGCACTTACATCATAGTCTAGGAAGGGAAAGTTTGTCGCAACACATGCCATTGTATGCTCAAATAGAAATGATGGTCAACACGTTTTTTACTCGGGGTGTCACGAGATCCTGCCTGATCAAAACGTGACAAGATTTCCTGTTCAGACAAAAACTGTCACGAAATAATAAATAAATAAATAATAAATAATAAAAGCGCTCCTCTTTAATACGGTTGAAAAGGCAGCATTTCAAGAAATGCTGCAAATGCTTGACAGACAGTACCAAATGCCTGTGAGCGCGTCACAAACGGCAATTCCACAACATTACTGAGTGAAAATTGACATGTTAAAGAAAATACTGCATTATTATGGTATATTATTATACATTATCATAACATTTATTTGCTCTCAAAAACGTCGACAATAATAACGTTTAGCATCACTTTGTGGGACAATGTACATTTCAAAAGGCACCTGCATTGTTTTGTGAATTGGTGTTTGTCCAGTCATATTTTTCAATGTACTTTTCTTCAAATGAATGTCAAAATCTTGTCTCATCTCGTCGACCCAATCGGTCTACCAGGTAGTGTACCATTGCGCTTGGTTGGTAGTGTCAGTCATGTCTTTCTGCTGATCATCTCATGCCGTCGGTCCTTCACTTGATCCATTTGGGTCGCACACTTGCCTGCTTCCACCCCATCAACACAATCTCCATCATCTCACGGCCATATGGTCCTTAAAGCTGTTTGCTAGAAAAAGCTTCACGTCCTCTTAGATTCAATCCCACGAGGGCTCTTGTATCGTTTGGATCCAGTGAACAACAACATCCACTCTCATGGTATCTCTCGGCACCTGCTACTCATAGAACCAGAAACCCTCGTTCTGCTCTGCTTCCTTCCCACTCAGCCTTCACTCAGTCAACCGTGGAGTTCATTCCCTGACATTTTTAGAACCACGCTCTCTTTTTCTCCCTAGTTTGCTGCAATTTCCCCGACCAGAGGATTGCCGGTGATAAAATAAGCACGGGAGGAAATACACAAGACTCGTGCATACTGCAGCAGCAGCTTTAAACATGTTTCCGCCGGTTTCAGCTGAACTTTATTCATAAAGGGGCAAATCCACGCAGGAGTTAAGACATTTTTCTTGTGCACAGCTGCACTGCATTTTAACTACACTATTTTACATATTTAATACAAACTTAGCTTATTTTAATTGAGCACAAGGACGTGAATAACATCATTGCATTATGTTTTTTGGGCTTGGCGCAGTTAATAATAATAATATTTTTTGTCATAAAAAAGCAATTGCTTGAATGCTTGTCTGTGAGCACACACTTCACAGGTGACCTTCAGTGCACATCAGTGTGTAGCTAAGACACACACACACACACGATTACACAATGGTGTGGCCTCAGCAGGTGTGTGGTGCTGACACATTGTGAAAGGTGAGGGAAGAGAGGCGGAGAGCCAGGTCTATTTTTAAAGGAGCGTGCGGGCAACTGCTGGCTAACGTTGCAAGATTCAGGGGAACGCTGGAAACTTGCACTAACAGAACTACAGTGTATGGTCATGGTCTCGGACACGCTTAACAAGTTGACTATTTAGCTATTTACTAACGATAGTAATTAATTTGAGAGGGGGAGTGTTATCCATCCATCTTCTTCCGCTTATCTGAGGTCAGGTCGTGGGGGCAGCAGCCCAAGCAGGGAAGCCCAGACTTCTTTCTCCCGGCTATTTTGTCCAGCTCCTCCTGGCAGATCCCGAGGTGTTCCCAGGCTATTTGAGAGACATAGCTTGTCAACGTGTCCTGGGTCTTCCCAAAGGCCTTCTACTGGTCCGACGTGCCCTGAACACCTCCCCAGGGAGGCATCCAGGAGGCATCCTGACCAGATGCCCGAGCCACCTCATCTGGCTCCTCTCAACGTGGAGGAGAAGCAGTTCTACTTTGACTTTCTCCCAGATGACAGTGCTTCTCACCTCATCTCTCAGGGAGAGCCCAGCCACCCTACGGAGAAAACTCATTTCGGCTGCTTGTAGCCGCCATCTTGTCCTTTCGGTCACTACCCGAAGCTCATGACCATAGGTGACTGTAGGCACGTAGATGGACTGCAAAATTGAAAGCTTTGCCTTTCGCCTCTCTCTTCACCATAGCGGACCAATGCATAGTCCGCATCCCTGCAGAAACCGCACCAATCCGCCTGTCCATCTCACATTCCATCCTTCCCTCACTCGTGAACAAGACCCCGAGGTACTTAAACTCCTCCACTTGGGGCAGGATCTCATCCCCGACCTGGAGATGGCTTGTGCCGATTCTCATCCCCCTCGGCTGTGAACCAATCCAGTGAGAGTTGATGGTCACGGTCCAATGAACCCAGCAGGACCACATCATCTGCAAAACGCAGAGACTCAATCCTGCAGCCACCAAACTGGAAACCCTCAAAGCAGTGGAGGAGCCAGAAATTTAAGGGAGACCATTACTCACATAGGGGTGGCAATAAGTTGATACCTGTATCTTCTAGATGGCTAGTGGGGTGGACGGACAGTGACCAAGGGCCACCCCGTAGCTCCGCCACTACCTCAAAGCCCTGGCTGTGTGTAGAAATTTTGTCCAAAAACGTAATGAACAGAATCTGTGACAAAGGGCAGCCCTGGAGGAGTCCAACCCTCACTGCAGCTGGAAATAACCGATGTGCTAGAACAGTCAGTACATCCAGATGGGGGTGGAGCTTGTTTGCGGAGGGTGGCTGTCGTATACACACAGGAAATAATGGACTACAAGTGCACCAATCACAGCCTTATTAACAGCCAATGCATATTTCAGGGTTGAAAATGCGTGCTATGTGCAAAAACCACACACATGTGGGACATATAAAAACACCAATGATGGGCTTCATTGCTGTGAAATGACACCTGCAAGTCTCTCTCAGTCCACCCCACCCCCGTTAGCTTATCTGTCTTATGGCCTCTTAGCAGACCAGAGGAAAACCCTCCCAGCGGCACAGGAAGCATTAGAGCTTGTCCCAAAGCAATTACAAGCCTCAGCTAAACATGCCGTGTCTTGATATTGTTGGATGACGTCCGCCTCCTACCTCTTCTGGCTAAAGATAACCGAGTGGAGCTTCACTTCACAGCGCTGGGATGGGCTGCAGCGGAATTGTCCAGAGAACTTGTGAAGGACTTTTGTCTGAACTCGTCTCCTTTTATGGCGGTTTGAAATGAAGACACTGCGGAGAAAATCACACCAGGCTTGTAATTGAAAAGTTAATAGGATGGTGGCAGGAGGGACATCATCTTTCACACTTTCATTTTCTTACGTGCTTGTCATGAAGTAAAACACACACATTTCTACTTTTCTTTTCTCATACCTTCTCTTCTTTACTTGTGGTCATTCTATTGCAGGGGTCTCGTTCAGTCCCATACACACATGTGGTAAATATCTGTCCATTCTCAAGATTCAACAGTTTTATTGTCATATGCACAGTAAAACAGGTACTTCTGCTATGCAATGAAATTCTTGTTCTGTTCATTCTCCCAAAAAAAAGAAACAAAACACAAGAAAATGAATAAGAACATCAGAAACATAAATACCAATAAATTAAGCAACAACAACAGAAGAGACATTAATACAGATAAATAAATCAATAAATAAATAATAAAGTGGTCTTATCTGTATTGAGAAGGAGATTGTTATCATGACACCAAGCTATGAGGTACACCACCTCTCTTCTGTATGACGTTTCAACACCACCAGTGATCAGGCCGATGACTGTAGTGTCATCCGCAAATTTAATGATGCTGGTGTTGTTCTGGGAGGCCACGCAATCGTAGGTGAAGAGCGTGTAGAGGAGAGGACTCAGCACACACCCCTGTGGGGTCCCAGTGCTCACAATTCTTGAGCTGGATGTGCGATTGTGGACTCTGACTGACTGGGGCCTGCCTGTTAGAAAGTTAAACACCCAGTTACAGAGGGAGGGTGACAGGCCAAGTGTGAGGAGCTTATCTGTGAGTTTGTGGGGGCTGACTGTATTAAAAGCAGAGCTATAGTCTATAAATAGCATTCTGACATATGTGTCCTGGCCCTGTAGGTGAGAAAGGGCTGTGTGGATGGCAGTGTTGACTGCATCATCCGTGGACCGGTTCTGGCGGTATGCAAACTGTAGAGGGTCCACAGTGGCCGGGATGCTCTTTTTGATGTGGGTCATGACTATCCTTTCAAAGCACTTCATAACAATAGAAGTGAGTGCTATAGGGCGATAGTCATTTAAGCAGGTCATGTTGCTCTTCTTGGGTACGGGCACTATGGTGGTGGACTTAAAGCAGGTCGGTACAGATGCTTGTGCAAGCGACAGGTTAAATATGTCAGCAAGGACATCAGCTAGCTCTGATGAGCAAACCCGAAGTGCACGTCCTGAGATGTTGTCTGGGCCTGCTGCTTTTCGTGGGTTTGTTTTGTTTAGAACCCTGCGCACATCAGCTGATGTCACCATGAGAGGTGAGTCCTGTGTGCTCCCCAAGTCCAGCCACCCTCTCTGCTCATCAGGAGTTTGGGTGTCAAAGCGGGCATAGAACTCATTCAGCTCATCTGGAAGTGTGGTTTGGCTGGACGTGGCTACGCTACTCCGCTGTCGATAGTCTGTGATGTGCTGGAGCCCCGCCCACATGTGCAGAGGGTCTGAGGTGGAGTAGTAGCCCTCCAGCTTCTGTCTCATTCTCATACACACATTGTAAAAAGGTTTGTCCACTCACACACACACACATGAACACCAGTGTGTCCATTTGTGATGGATGGCTGAAGCAGCTGTGTGAAAGTACGTTGTTAAGCCTCACTCCCTGACACCTGAAGAATTGCGCTCGACATCGTGTTGGCAGTCCAGGCTTTTAGCTCGAAGGCTAGCACTCTCGACTCATTCTGCGGTCGCTGGTTTAAGTCCAGGCGGAATGTGTGGCTGGCTGAACCAGGCAGGTTACATGTTCACATACAGGTATTGTAAACATGTCTGTCCATTTGCAAATATACATAAAGCCACAAATTCCCATATGCCTGTATTGTACATTTTTGTCCATTTGCACACAGACATAACGGTGTAGGAAAAAAGAAATAAATAATTTACTGAGTGGGTAAATAATTAGTAGATAAAGTATTACAAGTGTCTTCAAATGAGTACAGTAAAGATGTAACTGTTTAATCAATTCATCTAATAGCTTAGTGAATGATTACAAGTAGTTTATAGAAATAATGCTTTATTAAATAATTATCAAAGTAGATGAACATCTGTTTAAGTGTGTCAAAGGTTAAACAGAAATACTGTTGGTCACAGCTTCTCCACACCAAGGTTACCAGGCAGATACGGCCCAGGATGTCATGAAACAGAAACATTGGCTGGACCAAAGAATGTTTAGTTTATGTCAACAACTACACTAAGTGTTATCGGGACAGCGGGGATGCCGGCCATCATCTGCTGGCGTCCAGGAGAAAGTTAACCTTGGAGAGACTGACGCTGATGGTTTGAGCAAACAAGTACAAAAATGACTATGGGACAATCGGGCGGGAGCTCTCTTTCATTTCAGCCAGGAGATGGGTACAGGCGGATGAAACGGGGACCAGGAACCTGTAGACTGCGGGGAACTATCCTGTCTGACTTATTTTTCAATTATTATGTCTGATTTATCTTTCAATTATTATGTCTGACGTATTCTTCAATACATTTGGAAAAAAATCTAATTTGTTGTGAGTCTTTCTTCCTTCTCATAACTGGAGATTAAAAAACACGCAAGCCGGAGGTCAAATTGGCTTAATAAATTTTCCAAAGTGGTCCTTTGACCTCGAGGAGGTTGTGGAGAATTTCATGTCCAACAACGGAAATATCTGTCACAACAAATTTCCAATTGTGGAAGCCTTTGATTTGGTTATTTAGTTGAAGCAATTCCATCTTGCACATTTGTGAGCTGACACACCGGTGTTGCTTGGTAAGGTTAATGCACACAGTTAAAACAGTGCATGTTCCTCCTGACCTTCCAAGGCCACGGCTAATCTTGGGTGTCGTCATTTATTCATCAACTGTGTAACAAACACAGATGAATTCTGTAATCACAACACAAGTATGAAGCTGTACTGGCCTGATTCAGTTCGGGTTGTAGTCCTTCTTCTGACGTTGGCGGGAGAAAATTCCCATTGAGCTTGTTGCATCTCCTGGCTGGTGGGGAGAGGGGAAAAAAGTCACAAGGAAGAAAAGAAAGGAGAAGAAAAAAGGGGGATTAAGGATGTCTTCAAAGTGGAGATGGAGGGATGTTAACCTACAAGCGGGGGCAGTCATCTTCCAATCTATCTCTCCCGATTCGCTCTGCATCCTTGGAGAAGGTCTGAAGCATCAAGGTCGTTCCTATGTCAGAGTGATGGAGAAACAATAAAAGGCCTGAGCACTGAACTGAGAGGCAGTATGATTTGTTTGAACCCAGCACACTCACAGTCTAATGGACACAGTGGGAATAAACCGTGCGAGACAAAGAACTTTGCTGTACTAATGCACAACTCCCACACTTCCTTCTTCCATGCTCTCACTAGAATACGTCCACTACGTTAGGGGGTGTCAACAGCAAATTCAATTCTAAAACAAAAACTGGCTTTTCAATGAGCATTAGAATGTATAAAATCCTATTCAAATGTCATTGTTTTAGTACGAACTCCTCCAAACATGTCATTGATAAATACACTATTATGTTCATTCATATACTCTATAATCAGGCAGGATGAAGGAATTCCCATCATAGCTATTTATTGTGTATTTTAAATCACCACTGAGCATCCATTACCTTTCTTCGACGCAACTATTTCACATACAGACAGCGCGTTCAATTTTGACGTGTTAATTATTGGTTCCTCCAATCAATAGTTTGGAAGCAGCCCACGCACATACAGCGAATAGCTCAGGAGAAAGGCCTCAAATAAAGAATGGAAAATGAAATACACCTACGGTCAACATCCACGAAAGTCCAAAGTTCTGACAGCTTTAATGGACCACTTTGACGCTGGGATGTCGCTAATAATGCTAATAATCATCATCGTGTTCACAACAGAATGGAGTTGAACACTGGTGTGTGTGTGTGTGTGTGTGTGTGTGTGTGTGTGCACCCGTGTCAAACCACAACTGTTCAAAGTCTGCACTGGCCAACGATAAGAAAGAAAACACAGACACACCTGCAGATGCACACAAAGACATGCATTGTGTATGTTTATGTTATGTATGTTCCAACACAAGCGAAGACACATGCAGATAGACAAACTTACACACACAAACTAGACACACACACACACAGAAACATGGAAAGACACACCCAAACACACATGGAGAATCACAGACACACAATGCACACAAAGACACACATATGCGCCCTTGCAGACACACACAGAGCCAGGTGAGATGAAAGTGAGCAGCTGCTTGTCGTCCTCCTCAGGAGACAGACAGATGGTCCAACATTAATTAAGCAGAAAGACACTGAGGAGCGCGACCACCTGAGAATGACTGTGTGTGTCTGTGAGGCTAAATAAAATTAAATAAAACACTCACGGAGCCCTTTTTAGACAAAAAGAACAATCTTTAATTGCCCTCCGGTGGGCCGTCAAATGTACACTCCATTTGAATGATCGATTCATATAGGACAGGGGTGTCCAAACTTTTTGTACCGAGGGCCACATACTTAAAAATGAAAGGATGCAAGGGCCAACTTGCTAGTTTGTACAGTAAAGCAACACATGTAGATATGCTAAGAAGTCATACATATTTCAAGACAAAATGCATCTCAGTTTTGTGCTATAACTATTTCAACTTTCTTTTAAAATAATCTTTGCATATTTGCCTACCTAGCGGACGTCAATCCTCACAAAGCAGGCACCATTGTGCATTTCACAAGACAGAGCAACAACACACGTCTTTACTGTATTGTCGCCCTCACCTAGCAGGCCACATTCACAATCGTCCTTCGTTTATGGCAGCTAACTCGTGGTCAGTAGAGCTGACATGCCATGGCCGACACGTACAGCCCTTGGCTGAGATCGATGCAGTGATACCAATGCAATGTGATGTAAACAAAGAATAATAGGAGTGACTATGGTGGTGTTATGTCATGTCTACAGGACTCTATTTGTGTTAAAACCCATATCTAGAAAATCATAAACAGGTTTTCTATGCTCTACAAAAGTATTCCATTTATTAAAAAGGACTTGCGTAAATGAATTGAACGCCGTCGGGTCTGGAACCAATTAACAGTGATAAACAAGGGATTACTGTACTTCCTCAGCTACCAAAACAAACAATTAGCTGTGCAGTTGACCGGGAGCATCCACAGGATGGACACACTGGAATTTACCCTTGTGGGACCAAGAAAGACATATCTTATCTGATCTACACGTGTTGATTGTGTCAGGGAAGCTGGAGGTGGTTGTCCTTGTCATATGCATCACACATGACAAGTGTCTCCTCAGTCCCAGTCCAATTAGAAATCACAGCAGGTACAAAAAACAATCGGAGAAAGACACATGTGGGCCATGTCCCGACAGGGGAGGTTGTTGTCACCTTGTGTGTTTGCTTGTTTGAGTGAGCACATGTGGCATTGGGCTTTTGGGGGAGTTTCCCGTAGAATGAACGCATGGTCACTCGTGCATGAACTGTCTTCACATGGAGTGAGCACACTTCTTGACCTTTGCTGTTCACGTTCACTCATTCACATTCCGCAGCTAAATGTCACCAAATGTCACATCAAGAAGCCAGCCCTCCCGCCATGTCACGTCATCTGCACACATAAATAAATGCACATATAGAAATATGATTACAAAACAATGAAGGGCTCCTCTGACAACACCGGCAGAAAAAAAAGGGCGATTAGGCCAATTAGGGCTAAGCAATGGTGAGAACTGCGGGGTGGTGGTGGGGGGAGAGGGGTGTTTAGGCACTCAATAGCAAAGTCATTTCATGCAGGGTGCAAAGCAAGGCGATTACACTGGAGAGCAGTGAGCTAAATAAGAGTGTTTACTGTGTATTTACACGTCTTAAAAAGCAAATTCCTGGGTGGGAGCACAGTGGCATTATACACCCTAATTGAAAGACTTGATAAATAGGCCGTGCTTATTCACAGGCAGCGCCAACGGCACTCCAGAACCCTTTTGTATATACAGACAATTGGAAAGTGGAGAATCAAAAAATCCCGAAGCCTATTCACAGTCCGGTCAGGTTGGCGTTCAATGAGACCTTCAGATGTGTTCACGCTCCACCAGGACCAGTCGGGAATATCAAGTACTCATGAAACGCTCTTTGATTGACACTGTTTTGTCCTTCCATCACTTTGCATTTAAAGTTCCAGGCGGGGAGGGAAAAACAAATGTGGAGCTGGAACGCGGGAAAAGAACATTTTGTAGCTGGTGAAAAGCTTTAGAAGTATGTCTTTTCTTTTTCAGCGTCCACTAACTCAACTTTTCTCCTGAAACCGCTTCATCCATGGCAACAGAAAGACGTTCTGCAGCTTGGCTCTGTTACTGGGCACGGATGAATAAAAGCAGTGCTTGAAGGACACACAACAAGATGCAAAAAGGAGCCTTGCAGAGAAGCCATCATGCGGGAAGTCTCTGTGGCATTGAGCTGTCCAAACAGGGACTTTTAAAAGAAAGTAACACATCCACACAGGGACTGCATGGATGCTAGCACACAGACACATCCACCAAGTATTTACAGAGCACACGCAACATGTGCACGCACAATGCTGATGCTCTAGATGCGTATCTTCTCATTTTTGCTTCAGAAGAAAATTTGTTGCTAACGACTGGATCAATTGGCAGCAGAGAGTGCGGCCGGCATGAGAATCAGCAAGTCCGAGTCCATAGTTCTGGCCCGGAAAAGCGTGGAGTGCCATCTCCGGTTCGGGGATGAGATCCTGCCCCAAGTGGAGGAGTTTAGGTACCTCGGGGTCTTGTTCATGAGCGAGGGAAGGATGGATCGTGAGATGGACAGGCGGATTAGGACAGCGTCTGCAGTGATGCGGACTCTGCATCAGTCTGTTGTGGTGAAGAGTGAGCTGAGCTGAAAGGTAAAGCTCTCAGTTTAGCGGTCGATCTACATTCCAACCCTCACCTGTGGTCATGAGCTATGGCTAGAGACCAAAGGACAAGATGGCGGGTACAAGCGGACGAAATTAGTTTTCTCCGTAGGGTGGCTGGGCTCTCCCTTAGAGATAAGGTGAGAAGCACTGTCATCCAGGAGAAACTCAGAGTAGAACCGCTGCTCCTCCGCATTGAGAGGAGCAAGATGAGGTGGCTCGGGGATCTGGTCAAGATGCCTCCCGGACACCTCCCTGGGGAGGTGTTCAGGGTACGTCCAACTGGTAGGAGGCCTCGGGGAAGACCCAGGACACATTGCAGAGACTATGTTTCTCAACTAGTCTGGGAACACTTTGGGATCCGCCAGGAGGAGCTGGACGTATTAGCCGGGGAAAGGGAAGTACAGATGGATGAATGGATGGATGGATGAAGTTGGAGCTTTTTCTGCTTTTTCTCGGAAGGAAAACACCTCCTTCCCCATGGACATGATACTGCCTCTAACCCCCCCTCCCCAGCTAGATGAGCCCACCATGTGTGTGCATATAAACGCCTGATCAAAATGTTAAGACCAGTTGAAAAATATCAACAATGTACATTTTGCACTGTTGGATCCTAAGGAGGTTCTAAGTGGAGTTTAAAAATGCAAAAAGAAGAAATGTCCATAAAAGTCCATTCAATAAAAGATAAAATTGGAAAAAATAGGCATGCAAAATACTTATATAAAAATACTTACATAATAAAGAACCAGTGGTTAGAGCAGCACTTCTTGTCAGTGGCAGAGCCAGAAATGTTTTATTGGGGTGGCCAAAGTGAGACCATTAATCACATAGGGGTGACAATAAGTTGATACCTGAAATGTCTAGATGGCCAGTGGGGTGGCCGTAGAGTGACCAAGGGTGGCTACGGCCACCACTGGCCGCCACGTAGCTCTGCCACTGCGTGCAAGCTCCTCGCACCATGACACAGCAGTCAGTGAGGGGGAACTACCGCTGTAGCTACGGAGCCCAATATCCAACGTCCAATGTGAAACTAACTTCACCACGGTACACCACGTACATGTCTGCATGGTGGTGTTGCATTTTCTTCTTCTTGCGGGTGGCGGGAGTCGAGTGGCAACCAGCGTTAAGGCGCCTTACCGCATCTACTGTGTTGGAGTGTGGCCCACCGTTACGGACTTTTAAACGGCAACCGGATCGGCCCGATCTCATGGCGGTAGCCGATATTATTCAATCTTCAAAACACAGCGGATCGGCAGCCGATCCCAATCCTGAAGATTGGATAGGGACATTCCTATTAGACTAAGTAATTTCTTGCAAAGAGGCATTAATGTGGAATAGGCTGTGAAACAGCTGATCAAACAAAAAAAAAAAAAAAAATCCTGAAACCCCCCCAAAAATCATTTTTGTAAATCCATCCCCAAATGTTCTCCATTGGATTTAGATGAGGGGAACACGCAGGATGGTCCAAAAGAGTGAGCCTATTCCTCTTTGTGAAGTGCAGCGTTGTCCTGTTGAAAAGCCAGTCATCACCACACAGACGAGGGCCTTCAGTCATGAGGGATGCCCCCCGCAACATCTCCACATATCCGGCTGCCGTTTGACACCCTTGCACAACCTGAACCTCCATTATTCCATTGAAGGATCATGATGGCGCCCCCTCCACTGTGCCGTGTGGAAAACATCTCAGGTGGGATCTCCTTGTCATGCCAGTAACGCTGGAAGCTATCAGGACCGTCAAGGGAGAATCAAACTTTCTTCCACCTTTCAATGTTTGGTGCTCTCCTGCAAATTCCAAATGTCCAATTTTGTGGCCTTAAAAGAGACAAAAAATTTTATTCTTAAAAGCCTTCTCCAGCAGATGGCGTCTGATGGTTATTGGACTACACTCTGCACCAGTAACAACCTTCATTTGGGTCTAGGATGGTCCCGTGTCTTGACCAGTGGGATCCTCCAGCTCATTTTTTTGGGTATACCACTTGACTTTTTTGTTCCATGAACCTCAAGATGTTTGAAGAAGTCTTACTATGTCCAACCTCAGCAGCAATGGCGTGCTGCGAGAGGCCTTCAAGGCCATCAAGAGATCATGGCAGGGTGAATGCCATCCATCCATCCATCCATCTTCTATGCTGGTTATCCTCACTAGGGTCGCGAGTGTATGCTGGAGTCTATCCCAGCCGACTTCAGGTGAGATGCGAGGTACACCAGTGTGAGTACCGGGCACTAAATCACATTTTTGCTAACATTTAGAACTTTTAAAGGCTGTTCTCTTAAACTTTTTATCAGCTGATGAACAGCCTATTTCACTTCAATGCTTCTTTGCAATAAATTACTTACTCTAAACCCTTTTTTCGTGTCACTCTCATTTCTTCTTTTTGCATTTTGAAGAACCTCCTTATGCAAAATGTACATTCTTGCCATTTTTCAACTGGTCTTAAAATTTTGATCAGGAGTGTATACAGTATATAGGTTTTTTAAGTAGGCTTCGCTACACATCTTGAAATCAAGCTCTGACAACTATCTGTCAGTGAGCTACAAATGTAGGAGCTGTAAGTTTGATTATTTTGGTTTTTTTTTGAGCAAACAGGCTAACCTAGCATGATGTTGCTGTCAAAATATAATGTTAGGACTGCAGCTGAGATAGCAATGCTAGTGTTGCTAACGTTTGTGTCCTCCTGTCCCACTTAATGTTATACTGTATTATTGTATGTGATATGTGGCACCTTCTAAAAGTACAGCCTTTTTAGTGTATAGTCACACATGCTTCTTGGAGACGCCCTGCGATTGGCTGGCGACCAGTCCAGGTGCACTCCGCCTCTCGCCCGAAGTCAGCTGGGATAGGCTCCAGTATACCCCCGCGACCCAAGCAGCATAGAAAATGGATGGATGGATGCTTCTTGGAGACACACACTCAAACACAACTCATTAGTGTTAAAGCTACAGACACCCACAAGATGCATCCAACAACTTGGAAAATGCTCATTGTTTCAACCCAGAGAAAGCAAAGTTTAAGCATAAAAGTATCCTTACAGTATATCTTGAAATATGTGCTCTACAGCTGAAAGACTGAATCCATAAATGGTCCTCCTTCTGTCCCCGTGCTGCCTCTAATGGCTCTTTGTGTTGGCAAATGTCAACCCGGGTGCCGGCTGAAAATCGCATCTGGCCATAATTATGAAGAATGGCAGCGTGTTCTTCCTGAAGTGAGCCGTCATTACGGGCTCGGCGAGACCGAGCGGGACATTAGCTAGACGAGGCGCGACGGAGAGACGACTAAATGTGCATCCATTATGTGATGTGAGCTGGTGTGGTCTCAGCGCTCGGCCATTATGTTTGTCAGCGCTTGGAAAACATCAAGTTAAATACTGTTGCATCACACGCACATACAGGACTAAAGCACAGAGGATGGATCAGATCAGAGGACAGATAGCGACTTGGATGAACAGATGACGTATTCCGGATGGGTGAATGGATTATTGATGGGAAATGGACAAAGATGTAAGAGATACTGTAAATCACAGGTGTCTGAAACTGATGGCCCGCGTAAGCCTGGAAATAATGTGTGTCAATAATGCACTTTGCCTTTTCCCTTCTTAATGTATTTCTTCTTTCATTTTGACAGAAAAATGGTAGTGGATGCATTTCTTCAAAACATGAATATTATCTGATTACGCAACAAAATATTACAAGCATTTTTGTGATCAAAAATAAATACTTGAATATCTGCTGCTCACCTTGACTTCTCATTTCAAAGCAAGTTATCCATCCGTATATAAATCAAATACATGGGCATTGATGTTTGCTGTATTTTCCAGACTAGAAGTCTCTCCGGAGTATAAGTTCCACCAGCTAAAAATGCACACTGAAGAAGAAAAAACACATATAAGTTGCACTGGACTATGAGTTGTAGGGGGAAATTCACAAAATCAGAGATCAAGAACAGACATTTCATCTTGAAAGGCAAGTTATAGTAATAACAACAAAATGGAGAACAACAGGCTAAGTAGGCGTCTATTAACGTAACGTGAATGGGTGGTATGTTAACATAACATGGTAACAGTTATTCAGATTACTATAAGCAACATAACATAACCAGTTTGCTTGCAGCTTCTAATCTTCAGAATATGATTTTCTTTTTGGGGCATTTAACTTAAACTTAAACTTCTGTCTTAAGTTTTCTTCATAAATTGATGTTTACATTGTACATTTTCAGTGGTACAGGAGTGATAGGAGTAGCAGACAGTGGCACACAAGCCTAGAGCGCCCCCTCATGGCTGTTAGTAAAAAAAAAAAACATATAAGTCGCTCCGGAGTACAAGTTGCAGGACCAGCCAAATCGTGAAAAAATGTGCAATTTATAGTCCGGAAAGTATGGTATACCATTGTGAATATACATTTATATTCATTTGTATTGACAGTCACAAGTGGCCCTCTGGGGGCAGCCATAGCTGCGATGGCGAGATAGACGCCCCTGCATAGAATCTTGATCAGTGGGCCTCAATAGCCGGCCCGAGGCCCACGTCCGGCCTGCCAAAGCTTTTCATTTCATCACCCGTACAATGAAAACATTTAGTCTAACTAGAGAAGTGCTGCTTGTTCATGCTGTACTTCCTCTGCTCTGCAGCAAAAGACGGCTTGCGTTTAAACAAATATAAAGAAACTTACACACTAGGGGTGTCACAAGACACAGATACACGAGATTGGGTCTATGAGAACGAGATTTTAACATTACTTTTACAATGAAAAAAAAAAGACAATATATTGCAATCTACTAACTGAATGCCTACTAGGTTATACTCTTCAACACTCTGTGTGTATGCTAGCGGCCCCGCCTCCACCCAACAACACAAAGAGACTGTATGACGGACAAAAGGGCTCACTCCATCCATACCGTTGTTCTATGGAACAAATGCGCCAACGTGCTGAAAGCAATGCACAGAGTGAACCCTCTTCCTGCCTGTTTGGAGGCAATGTATTGGGACTGGCAAAATGATCTAATTCGTTTTGTGATTGATTGATTTATTTATTGTTGTCTGAGGCCTAGTGCCCATGAACATGAAAGCTTGTCACGTTCTAATCTTGTGACACCCCAGTACATACTGAAATTGCACTGTTAGCAGAAAACGGACTACAAATAGTGCATTTAACCAAAATATACCAAAGTAAACGCTTTTCAATGGAATATTCCCTGCACAGGCACTTTCAGACCAAACATCACAATTTTGACACAGTCAGTCCCCCCATAGCCTCTGATAAGTTCTGCATTTTAAATACATTTGGATCCGTGCACGACTCTGGACTTGAGTAGCTTGCTGCAGTACAGCAAATATGAGTCTGTTAACACTGACAAAGGCTGTAGAGTACTATACCGTAATCCTTAACCAGTTAGCGCTTCCAATTTCGCAGCTTTTTTTTTTTTCCTGTCCAGCCATTGGGGCAGATAGAATTGTAGATCTAATTTCCCTCACGGGCTCAACAGATTTACTCTGCCAGGAAAAAGTGTGAGATACATTTCCTGTTATACTGAATTTATTTGACTTAGATGCTTGTTATTATGCAAATTTGGAGCGGCCGGACCGGAGCAGGAGGGGATAGAGATGAAGACAAAAGAAAACAGAGTGGGGGGTGCAGGGACAAGAGCGGGACAAAAAAGACAGTGACAACAACAGCAACAACAATTGTGACAACAATAACAAAACAACAGAAAGAAACAGGACTACATCAGCAAATGTCTGTGACGACTATAAAGACCCTGACGGAAAGGACAAAATAATATCAACAACCACAATGACAATGCTGCATTGAAACTGTCACGCATAATAGTAGTCATGAAATGATGAACTATGATAGTGATCACAATGACAATACTGCATTGAAACAGTCACACATAATAGTAGTCATGAAATGATGAACTATGATCGTGATCACAATGACAATACTGCATTGAAACAGTCACACATACAGACCCTTTCCAAAAAATTTGAATGTCATGGAAAAGTTGTTTAATTTCCATAATTCCATTCAAAAAGTAAAACTTTCATAGATTATAGATTCAGGGCCCACAATTTAAACGATTTCAAGTATTTATTTGTTTATTTTTACATAATTTGGGCTTCCAGCTCATAAAACCCACAAAAACAGGAATTCAAAAAATTTGAATACTGTGAAGAAATCAACATTTACTTCTCAGTTTTTGCAGGAAAAAAAGAAAGAAATTAGGATCACATCAAATCAATCAAAATATGGTACTTTTAAAACGATATGTCAATCTTCAATACTTGGTTGGGAATCCCTTTGCCTTAATCACTGCCTCGATGCCACGTGGCATTGAAGCAATCAGCCTGTGGCATTGCCTGGGAGTTATGGAAGCCCAGATTTCCTTGATGCTTGCTGTCAGCTCTTCTTTGTTGTTGGGTCTGGTGCCCCTCATTTTCCTCTTGAGAATACCCCATAGATTCTCAATGGGGTTTAGGTCCGGTGAGTTGGCTGGCCAGTCAAGCACTGTGATGGCATGGGCATCAAACCAGGTTTTGGTGCTTCTGGCGGTATGGGCAGGGGTCAGGTCCTGCTGGAAGATGAAATCTGCATCTCCATACAGATCCTCAGCAGAAGGAATCATGAAGTCCTCTAAAACATTCTGGTAGACTGTTGCGGTGACCTTGGATTTAAAAAAGCAGAGTTCACCAACACCTGCACCGGACATTGCACCCAAATCATGACAGACTGTGGATATTTCACACTGGACCTCAGGCAGCTTGGGTTCTGTTCCTCACCCGTCTTCCTCCAAACCCTTGGACCTTGATTCCCAAATGAAAGACACACTTTACTTTCATCGGAAAAGAGGACCTTGGACCACTGGCCAACAGTCCAGTCCTTCTTCTCCTTGGCCCAGTGGAGACGCTTCCTACGTTGGCTCAGGTTCAGAAGTGGCTTGACCCGAGGAACCCGACAGTGGTAGCCCATTTTTTGAATTGTTTTTTTTAATTTTTTGAATTCCTGTTTTCGTGGGTTTAATGAGCTGGAAGCCCAAATTATGTAAAAATAAACAAATAAATACTTGAAATCGTTTAAATTGTGGGCTCTGAATCTATAATCTATGAAAGTTTAACTTTTGAATGGAATTATGGAAATTAAACAACTTTTCCATGACATTCTAATTTTTTGGAAAGGGTCTTTAATAGTAGTAATTAAATGATGAACTATGATAGTGAACACAATGACAATACTGCATTGAAACAGTAACACGTAATAGTAGTAATGAAATGATGAACTATGATAGTGATCACAATGACAATACTGCATTGAAACAGTCACACATAATAGTAGTAATGAAATGATGAACTATGATAGTGATCACAATGACAATAACTGTAAAGCACATCATTGTAAAAACTATCATCAAATTACTATCATGACATCACCGTCACTGTAATAAAAGCAACAACATAATAACACCTTGGTTAACTCAGTGAGTAATGTGGGGACGTACGTATGTACTGTGAGTGTGCATATGTACATGTGTACAGGTATCTCTGGATGTGTGCAAGTCTACACGTATATAAAAGGTGCGCGAATGTGTGAGCGTGTAATTGTCACTAAGAATGCATGAAAGGACAGGGACTGCCTCCAACCACCCAGCAAGCTTCGTCGCACACAGCCAGGCCGAGCGGGCACCACCAAGACCAGGCTCCCAACAGCCAGCCCACAGAGCCCTCCCCACAGGGAAGACCAGCAAGGGGCCGCAGAGAGGCAATCCCAACCAGAAACAGGGCGCTGGCAGGCTGGAGGACAGCCATTCCCTGAGAACAGCGAGAGATCACACCCCACAAAGGCAGACGGGCACCGGGTGCCACACACCAGCAGGCCCAGAGACGCCCCCACAACCTGAAAGGAGCCCGCCCACGCCGGAAGCACCAGCCCCCACCACTTCCCACCCCCAGGGAACGGAGCCTGGCCGGCCCCAGCCCATGCCTGACCCCCGACACAGGACCGCTCCTCCCAGAGACGCAGGAGGCATTGCCTCCCCCACACACCCAACAGAGGCCCGGGCTGCAGGGATGTAACACCCAGCACCAGACCCCACGGAGCAAACCCCTGTGAAATCCCCCACACAAAAAAAATGTTTAAAAATTTAAAAATAAATAAAAGCACATACGCACTCACGCACACGTGCACGCACACACACACGGGAGGCCGAGCACCAGAGCCGAGAAGGTGAGACCAGCAGCGGACCAGTCGCCGGACCCCACCAGCCACCGGAAGACAGACCACCCGCCCGTCACCAGAACTGACAGCGCACCACTCGCGCACCGGAGCATCACCCCCGACAAGCCTGCAGACAGACCCGGGGAGACAAAGACGCAGACAGCGGTCCAGCAGAGCACAAAGACCAGCGGCAACAAACGCCCAAGCGCCCGGCAGAGCACCACCCCCTGGCAGGCCCGTCCCCAGAGCACACGGCACACGCCTTCCCCCCACCGTCACCACGGCCCACGGTCCCCACGAGCTGACTAAGCCCCACCCCACCAAACAGCCCGGCCCCCCAGCAGCCACCACGGCGCAGCAACCCCAAGCCACCACAGCAGCAGGCAGGCCATCCATAGCACAGGCACCGTCCCCCGGAGACCACCGAATCCGCACCAAGCTCACAGAGGTGCTCACGGCCCAGGTCAGTCTAAGGGATGCACCGCAAGCCGCCCCCCCCCGGCGCAAGCCCCAGCATCAACAGGCCCCAGTGGGCCACCCCAGGGAAGGGCAGGCGACCCAGACAGCCAGCGGACAAGTCCACAGCCATATCCGCGAATAGGCAGGAGGTACCCCAATCCAGCCCGCTCCACCCGTGTATGTGATAAGGTGGTATTGTGTCTATTATGCAATTACAAATATAAATAAATAAAGGAGGACAGCTCTGAAGGGCTGGTCTGTGTCCCTGAGGGGTGTACAAGTATGTGTGTGCATGTATATGATAGGGATGTATTTGGATGATAGCTCACGATGCAATTAAAATTGGGGCACAGCTGAAGTACGGTGCGCCCCCCCCAAACCCTAAGTGTATTGTGCGATTAAAATAGAGGGGCGACAGAGTCAGAGGCATCGCAGGGGCAAAGGAGCGCAAGGCAACTCCCCTCCCCCACCACGCCCGACCGTAGACCACCCCCCAAAGTCCTATATGTATGCGAGCTGGTGCAGCGGAACAGGAAGGACAAGGGCAACTTCGCAGCTTCACTCGAACACAGTTTTTCAAAAATATATTACTTCATCATGAGTGGTTGAATACGAACTATTATTAGTTAAAAATGTGCATTTAAGCAAGTTGTAGGTAGTTTTGCCCTAAATGAAGTAAAATACGAATACAGTATAAGGCATTCAAAGAGGTTGTGATTTGTACATTGTACAGTATTGTACACTGGCCACTAGATGTCACTACTAACAACAGAACAACAGGCTTTTATTGAAGTTTTCAATAATCTCACAACCTTCACAATATTCCCTAACACGGGCTACTGTTGCGGCCGTAAGACACGCCAAGATAAAACTCAACTCTGAAGCCCCGACATCACTTCCTGTCCGCCCCACCACTCAGCTATCCTAACACCAGAACACATTTAGAGCAACACTCATGAGCACGAGCCTTATTTATGTCTTATTTTCTCTTATTATGTCTACTATATTGCATAATAGGAGAGTAAAGGCTAATATAGGGATGCTATTTCATGTTTAGAGGGCTCTAATAATGTTCAAAAGTGTATTTAGATGGTTTTAAACATGTAAACTACTAAAATATTCCATTTATGAATAAGGAATCCCACTCATTTATCACAGTTGGGTCTGAAACCAGTTAACCACCATAAAAAAGGGATCACTACAGATCCTTTTTAAAAAATGTATTTATTTTAATGATACATTTGGTCCTCACGGTGTCTGCTGGGAAAAATTCTGGTCCACGGACAAAAGTAGCCCTGGTTCTTGATACATGGTGGTCATTAGCACCTTACTGTGTGTTCTAGCACTACACTTTTTATTAGCTGCTGAAGTGACTCACACTCAATATTTTCTCAAAGGAGAAAGTTCAGGATAAATTATTCATACGTGCAGCAAGCATGTGATGCTGCAGGCCCTGCGTTTCAACGCCTGCCACCTGCCGTTGATTTAAGACCCTGCGTTGTCAGCAGCAGCAGCAACCTCATTTTGGGAAAGCCATCCGTCTCACCTGCCTGCTAACAGGACATTTAGCCGCCCGGCTCTGAAGCTACAAAGGAGCAGAACAGGGTTTTGTGTTTGGTGTCGTTTTGATGTGTGAGCTGACAGCATCCTGATGACAACCATAGCCAGACACAGCATCCCCAGCTCATTAGTGTTGATGATCTGTACAGCGACAGCAAACAGTCAATTAAATACTTGATAGACGGAGTATACATACAGTAACATAAGTACTAGGGCTGGGCAATATGGACCAAAACCCATATCCCGACATATTTAGGTTGAATATTGACATACAATATATATCCCGATATTTTTTTCAACCGAGTGAGTTTAGACAAAGTAAAAGCCAAATATACCTGCAAAGTTGTGCAAAAATCTTATAATAGCCGCTGAAATAAAATAGTCCATTGTCTTTTTGAAATAAATATAGAAAAAGTACAATATAATCTTCAATCTTAATCAGGCTGCCCTTGGCTGTTCCATCTTGCTGGGGAGAGATCTCATGCTCCCCATGATGACAGACGGCAACACACTTGCTAAAGGGGTGCGTATGGCAAAAACAGAGCGTCTTCATCACATACACATGAATTCAGAGGCGACAGTACGCAGGGATACGGCGCGGGACGAACATAATGCAGATTGTTTTGTGAGGTCTGATTTTTTGGAGGAGGCATTTTTGTGATGCAAATGTATTACTCTTTTGAACGCATGCTGTTTTGAGAAGCCAAACTCTTTACCTAAGTGACACCAGTAACTAAGGTGAACTACGTTCCTCGTCACGGATCTCCAACCAGAACTGGACTCACAGGACCAATTGGGGGGGGTAAGTCACTGTTGCTGTAGTGCCGTGCTGATGGGGGATGTCATACAAGTTCATGTCCAAAAATCCCAACTGTCCCTTGAAGAGGCTGACTGTCAAGTGTTTGCTAGTCTTGCGATACCCGGTGCATGTCTCTACAATCCATTCATCTAAGGATTTATGGCTGATTCTTATCCATCCAGGATGCTGCCACCGATGCAAACGCGTCTTTCGCTGGTCAAACAGGCTATCCGGTCGCATCGGTTTATCTTTCACAACCCTAATGTAAACCGAGGACTGTCTGTATTATTGTGACTTGAAGGAAATGACACTTCAGGCCTGTAGGGAAAGCTCAGGAGCAACAAAACAATGAATTAATTCTGCCGGAAAGTTACTCTCATTCTAACTCTGAGATGCCACTTGCACGAAAACCTGTAACAGGAAATAACTTGCAAACGTCTGTCGCAGGCATCTGCTGCGTGACGACACGAAAATCAAAGCCGTGACTCACAATCATCACATTTGCCAACTTGTCGCAACACACTCCACACTGCTCATCCTTGCAGGCACCCAAAATTGCCTTTTTTTAATTCAGCAGATGAAAAAGCTTCAAATTGAGTCTCACCAGGGAAAGGAAATACAATAATTACTGAGCATCTGCTTGCTGTGACAGCTGCTGTTTGTCAAGGAAGCACACAAGAAAATCATGTCAAAAACGGTGTGTGTTAGACAAAGTAACGGCAGGTAGACATCGTCATCATGGTGTGGGTGATTTTCAGGACGCAAGGGACGCATTTTTACCCGTTTAAAGACGCAATCACTCACCTCAGTGACAGCAGACGCCACCATCACGTATTAGATTTGCACAATAAAACAAAAAGCCAAATTCAACAGAAAAGCTGCACTCTTATGTCACCTGCAGAGGTTTGCACTTACTGGCTGCTGTGGCTCATCTAATCAAAAATAATAAATAAAAAAATAACACGGCATCCTGTAGGAGCAGGTCAAATGAATGAATTTATCTTTTAATTAAAGACAGATAAAGTACATTCATATCCCTGATGCACTACCTTAATCAACAAGCCAGTGTAGCCACGGGGACAATAGGAGGGACGCAGCCCCCCCTTACAACCACTATAAACAACCCAATAGGCTAACTATGCTACCACAAAGGTTTTTTTTAATTGTATCTACAGTTGCTAGTTAGCCACGCAGCCAGCTATCTAGCTCATTAACTACTTCATTTACCAACCAGCCAGACCAGCAATTTAGTTTGTTAGTTAACCAGGTAGGCTGGCTAGGTTTGTGAGGCTGGTAGTTAGTTATTAAGGTAGTTTGGCAGCCAACTAGACTAATTAGTTGGTGAAATATTCATTTAGTAGTCAGCTGGACAGGCAGCTAGCTGATTACTGAAGCAGCTTGATTAGCTATTTAGCTAAGCAGTTAGTGCCATAGACATACACTTGTAGATAGATGCTGCATCTAGTGGGTTTGTCCACTGCTGCGCTACGTCAACGTCGCCGCCATATTGGATGTGTCAAGGCTGCGCTGTAAATTAATACCAGTGTATGTACTTACTTTCATGAACTTACTTACACTTACACTTACTTTCTACAAAGAAATATATGTCTCTCGCTTATACATTCACACACTTAGCCTACTAATATAATTGGGAAACAGTTTCCCAAAAATTTTGGAAGATCAAATACATTGTTTTTGGTGCAGCGCAGCGCATCCCTCACACATCCAATATGACAGCGATGTTGACGTACAGCTCAGCACTCAATGCGGCGTCTATGTACATACAGTATGTGTACAGTTAATGCTCTTTCAAGCTTATTAGAAGGTGGTCGGTAGGCTCATTTATCCACCCACAAACATTACGATGACTAAAACAATGCACTTCATATTTACAAGATAAATACATTTACAATGATAGATTTAAGTACTTGAGGGTGATGACATCATGGCATACCCACGCTACACACTTAGCATTAGCACAGCTAACTCGACATAAAACACATCTTATTTCAGACAACACGCATCTACAAAACGATTTTAAAATGAAATAGTGTCTAGTATTGAGTAGATGCCTTTAAAAAGTGACTAAAGAATGACGGACGGCATGTAAACCGTGCGTGTTTACCCTCGTGTGGATGTGTCGGTCGCGAACGAATCGGCTCCAAGAGTTGGCTCTTTGAAAGGAACGACAACAGCCGGCGCGCGTCATTGGGAGTTGATTTGTTTTTTCCTCGCCTTTTTTTTTCTGTTAAAGGCGAAAGTCATTGGTCAAGATGTGTGGTGGCATCTCTTTTAACAAATGTCAAAAGAAGAGAGTAGGGAAAGAAACCCAAAAGCCCACAGAAGCAAAAAGGAGAGGAGTGGTAGTCACTTATGTAGCGGGGGTCTCCGAAAAACTCCAGAGGATCTTATGGCAACACAAAATTCCTACCTATTTCAAACCAGTAAATACCCTGAGACAAAAATGAGTGCATCCTAAAGACAAGGCTCCAAACCAGAAACAGAGCAATGTGGTCTATTCCATCCACTGTAAAGATGAGGAATGCAAAGAGCACTACATTGGGGAAACTAAGCAAATGCTCCAAAAAAAGGCTTTATCAACATCGCAGGGACAATGCTAGTGGTCCTCAATCAGCAGTACATCTACACCTGAAAGCTACCAATCACTCTTTTGAGGACAGCGAGGTAAAGATTTTGGCCAAAGAAAACAGATGGTTTGAAAGAGGAGTAAAGGAAGCTATTTTTGTCAAACAACAGAAGCCATCATTGAATCGGAATGGTGGTTTGAGGTTTAATTTGGACCCTGTGTTCAGCAGGTTACTGAGACCAAAACCCACAGCTCTTAGTCTTGCAAATGAGGTGAAGCCAGGGCCGAGCCAGAACAATAGATGCTAACGAGCCAGTATCAGAGTCGTTCATACCCAACTCAGGGAGCGACACTTCCCTTTTATCGGAGGTGCTAATAGCAGGAGAGGATTATACCACTACTCCGCCCAGGCTTAGTGTAAGGAACCAATAGGAGGAGGGTGTTGGCACACCAATTCCGCCCACTCTTACAGTATTTAAGGCCTAGGCTACCAGCACTTATTAGTTTGCTGACGAAGCTCTTCGGATGAGGAGCGAAACGTCCGACACCTTCTTCACAGAAGTACAGATGACGTCTCAAGAAGCCTTTTCCTCGATGGACAACTCCTGTACGACTGAGAGCCTACACAGACGTATGGTATGGTATATTATGGTATGGTATAGTATGGTATCGTATGGTATCGTATAGTATGGTAGGATATGGTATATTATGGTATGGTAAAGTTCGGTATGTATATTATGGTATGGTATAGTATGGTAGGATATGGTATATTATGGTATGGTACATGATGGTATGTATAGTATGGTGTGGTATGGTAAAGTATGGTATGGTATATAATGGCATGGTAGGATATGGTATATTATAGTATGGTATACTATGGTATAGTATAGTATGGTAGGATGTGGTATATTATGGTGTGGTATATTATGGTATGGTATAGTATGGTAGGATATGGTATATTATGGTATTGTATGGTATATGGTATGTTATATGGTATAGTATGGTAGGATATGGTATATTATGGTATGGTATAGTATGGTATACTATGGTATAGTATAGTATGGTAGGATATGGTATATTATGGTATTGTATGGTATATGGTATGTTATATGGTATAGTATGGTATAGTATGGTGTGGTATAGTATGGTAGGATATGGTATATTATGGTATGGTATAGTATGGTATACTATGGTATAGTATAGTATGGTAGGATGTGGTATATTATGGTATGGTATATTATGGTATGGTATAGTATGGTAGGATATGGTATATTATGGTATTGTATGGTATGGTAGGATATGGTATATTATGGTATGGTATATTATGGTATGGTATAGTATGGTATAGTAGGGTATAGTAGAGTATGGTAGGATGTGGTATATTATGGTATGGTATAATATGGTATAATATGGTATAGTATAGTATGGTAGGATGTGGTATATTATGGTATATTATGGTATGTGGTATATTATAAGGAATGGTATGGTATATTATGGTATTGTATGGTATATGGTACTGTGTGTTATATGGTATAGTATGGCATATGCTATGGTGTGGTATAAGATGGTTTATTTGTTTCAGACATGCTTAACAAGTTAGATGAAGGAACTCTACTCGACATGACATGACTCGACTCCACCAGTGTAGAGTGGCTGTGGTTGAGCTTGGAATAGTTTTGCCGGATTTCAAAAGGATCTTTGCGGGCTTTGAGAGGCTTTTTCCTCACACGTCCTCCAAGTCATCAAGTCTGTTTTCATGTTGGCAAGGAAGCGAGCAGAAAGTAGACGTGTGTGAGGACGTGTTTCTCGCTCGTTAAATTGGCAAGGCTGCCTCGTCTAATTGTTCTTTCACCTGCTTTCTCTCAGCTCTTCCCATGTCCTTACAGTTTCAAACTTTACATCCTGCTACTTTTGTGTGATATTTCAAAACAAAAAAGTGGCTGGCTTGTTTTTCCTCCAAGAATTCCATTTCTTGTGACCTACATGTGTGGTGTGGACATAACCGGATATCATTCATGCTCAATTTGATCATTTCTTAACATTTTGCTTTTCCCGTCAGGGGTTTCCACAACGATATTTGGTTTAGCTTTTCAACCGGATGTTCTTATGAGTGCTGGACATCTCCAATGGCTGGTTGTTAGTTCCAATCCGTGCCATCTGCATACGAGGCTGCAGTGTGTACCACTACACCACAGCCCGGACGTCTGGCATGATGTCATCCATTTATTCATGAATACATACAACAGTGTCTCATATCGTTAATTCTGAATGCTTTTATTTTTATGATTAAATAGTCCTGACTTGCTTGCCCCCCGTCCTCTCCCACGCTTCACTCTCTCTTCTTGCCCGCTCAGCCTCTAAAAGCTGTAGCTCATTCAGGCTCAAGAAGATAAGGTTCAGGATCCTCGTTTGTCCAAAAGTAGTGGTCAGGAAGTCTGCCATGATTAGTAGTAGCAAACATACACGTGCTTTCTATGCTGCCGCTGTTGTGGAAGTAGCGTTAGTGTCGGCCAAAGCCAAAGTACAGGATTCCAGAAGGCAGAGAGGTGACAGGCCATGTACAAAAGACTCTGGACAGAGCAAAATACACAATGACAACAAAAACTAAAAAAACTAAGGGTGCTGCTAGACATGGGGATAGCAGAGAAAAAACACAACACACTGCAGGACAAAGCAGGTGGAAAAGCTAACAAAAAAAATCACAGCTAACACAGAGCTGGAAAAACTAGGCAAGCGAGCAAAAGGAGACGCTGCTGAAAACCAGGCAGGTAAGTGAGGAGGTACTGATGTACAAGTAGTTACAATAATAATAAGGTGGACCAGAAAGTAGGGTAAGGCAACAACACGAGGCAAGGAATAGCAGGAGTCAGGCATGAAGCAGGGAACAATCTGGCAATGAGCTATCCAAAGACACAGCTAAAGTAGTTCCCGGTTGATTGGCTGCAGGTGTGACCAGGTGACTCCTCCCTGATTGGTGTGCTGCAACACAGTGCAGACAGGTGGCAGCAGAGCAGCACCACAGAACATGACAGTTAGCTTCTATCTATGGGCTCTGCCACATCAATGCACCCTGGAAACAAGTTCCGCTAATGTTTGAAATGACCAAAATACTGCAAGCATGTCATGTTATCATGAATGTACCTACAGTATTACTGCATGATCACAGCATGGACAGAAAACCATAAAACCTTGTTGGAGTCTTTGATCACAAACCCTTATAACGCGCTTGAAGAGTGATTCAAAGAGAGACTAGTTTAAATAGATTTTTCAGTTCATTTGGAGGTGTTAATACATACATGCATGTATAACACTACAATCCTGTCCTGTCAGTAAAAATGGGCAAATTTTACACCCAGTTGCAAATGGCGATTAATCATGATTAATTTAAAAACTGTGAATAATCTGATTAAAATTCGTAATCATTTGACAGCCCTTGTGATGCTATTAGATGATGATAACAATACAACAGTTTTATGCTGAATGCATGTTTGCACATTAGTTCAACATGTCCGAAAAGGAGTAGGAAGAAGCAGAGCAGATTGAACTCCTAATGAACATGACATATGATGTTCCTGAACGCAACTTACTGTAGTTGAGCATGTCGGACATAAAGTCAAGTATGAGCGTTCTTGTCTGTAGGCGTACTGTCCGGAGGTTTTCTGCCACACAGAGCAGCATCACATCCTGCTCCGATCTCCATGGATCTACACCTCAAACACCACCTCATCCACCAGGAAGAAGAAGGTGGAGTTGAAGTAGAGCACAGAAGCTTCCATGAGCTACACCTTGACATGAGCTGAGCCGCCATGTTTGTCTTTGTGTGCTGTGTTTCCCAACGGATCAGACGCCGGCGTTGGGCTTTTCATCTGCATCTCCTTCCTGCAGCTCAGCTTCTGACAGGACACTCGCTGCATTTCAATCAACGGCCGCAGACCAGCGCCAAGCGTGATGCACTTCCAGCTGCGTCAACGCTGGATGTGACGGGCGGGGCCGCAGCCAGCAACTAATCCTAAGTGGGGGTGGGTCAGAATGATCAAATTTGACCATCCGTTCACATGATGTTAATATCCAGGTAGACATCTGTCTGTCTGCTCACATTCACACATATTGGAAACATCTCTTGTCTATTCACGTACACACACACACAATGCCAAATGTCTCCATCCTTTCATCTACACACACCATTGTCTGTCCATTCACATACCCACATCATGCAAACAGTGCATCCATTCACATGCACACAAATGTAAACATGTCAGTCCATTCACATACACACAAAATGTAAACATGTCAGTCCATTCACATACACACAAAATGTAAACATGTCAGTCCATAAACATAAACACATAATGTAAAAATGTCAGTCCATACACATACACACAAAATGTAAACATGTCAGTCCATTCATATACAAACATTATGTAAACATGTCAGTCCATTCATATACACACATAATGTAAACATGTCAGTCCATTCACATACACACAAAATGTAAACATGTCAGTCCATACACATAAACACATAATGTAAACATGTCAGTCCATTCACATAAACAGATAATGTAAAAATGTTAGTCCATTCACATACAAACATAATGTAAAAATGTAAGTCCATTCACATACACAAAATTTAAACATGTCAGTCCATTCACATAAACACATAATGTAAACATGTCAGTCCATTCATATACACACATAATGTAAACATGTCAGTCCATTCACATACACACAAAATGTAAACATGTCAGTCCATAAACATAAACACATAATGTAAAAATGTCAGTCCATACACATACACACAAAATGTAAACATGTCAGTCCATTCATATACAAACATTATGTAAACATGTCAGTCCATTCATATACACACATAATGTAAACATGTCAGTCCATTCACATACACACAAAATGTAAACATGTCAGTCCATACACATAAACACATAATGTAAACATGTCAGTCCATTCACATACACACAAAATGTAAACATGTCAGTCCATACACATAAACACATAATGTAAACATGTCAGTCCATTCACATACACACAAAATGTAAACATGTCAGTCCATAAACATAAACACATAATGTAAACATGTCAGTCCATTCACATAAACAGATAATGTAAAAATGTTAGTCCATTCACATACAAACATAATGTAAAAATGTAAGTCCATTCACATACACAAAATTTAAACATGTCAGTCCATTCACATAAACACATCATGTAAAAATGTTAGTCCATTCACATAAACACATAATGTAAAAATGTTAGTCCATTCACATATTTGAAGATGGGTGTGAGAAGGGAAAAGAAGGCGTTGCAGACTTGTGAGAGCTGAAAGTGGAGTGCAGTGGTGATGCTCGTGGTCTGGAAGCTGAGGCTCCTGCTGTTTTCCGGAACGTTCCAAGGCGTGGAGAAGGTTTCTTCCGGGTCCAGTGCACCCTGACGAGTGTCTGCAAGGACTCTGAGGTTGAACCCTTCAGCAGCGTTGGCGTGCTCCGTAAGTGTAAGCTCGTTCAAGGGAGCGTGAAGAAGGACGTAGGTCGTGCATGCGGTCCGTGGGGAAAGCTCTGTGTTTGTCGTTTAGCGCCTACGTCAGTGCCAGGCTTGCATGCTTGATGCTCAACCTCAAATGAAGGCCTTGCAGGGCTAAAAAAAGAGCAGCGATGATGTCTTATGCAAGAAGCAGCGTCCATGGGAGCAGGAGCACGCTAGAGAGGAAGGCCAGGAGACACTATTTCTTCTTCTTGCTGTAAAAATATCTGCTGACCGTCTTTGGAAGACTGTGGCTTCAGTGTGGGGGGTGGGGTGTCGGGGGTTGGAGGTTCTGTTCTGGGTGTGTTTTATTTTTAAAGCTGGAAGATTATTATTATTAACTCAAGCAAGTAAGCCAACAATGAGTGTTTTTTAGAAAAAATACACGATTGTTCCAATCCAACTTCACTTATAAAGCACCTTTAAACAACCACAGAGGACCAAAGTGCATACGAAACAGCTGTAAAATATATCAAATCCTCCTCTGACAAAGGCCGCTCATCTCGTCCGATGACTTCAATTATTTTCCGTGTTATTCTGACTGTCACGCACATACGAGTGAGTGCTGTCCAGTGTTTTGTTTTGGCATGCCTGTGCAGTGTGAAGGAAAGTGGTAGGAGGACGCTACCTACACATTTACCCGAATACGCTTTTTCTCCAAAATCAGCCGATACTGATCGGTGGCCGATCGATTGGAGCATCCCTAATTATCGCCACCACCTCCAGCCTCCGTGAAGCAGAAAGGTAAGTCCATATTTTCCGGCAGCTGCGGGTAAAGAATGTGCAAAGAGTAGGAGGGAGGCAATAAACTAGAAAAAAGAGGCACAGACAGTGTGGGACAAGAAGACATGGATTGGGCATTAGGACTACACTGCAGGTCAATTGAATTAGATGTCAGTGTGACCAGCACAATTCAGATTTTTCCAACTCCAGCCTCATTTGTATGTGGATATAAATCCGATCTGCAAGCAATGCTACTGCAGTGTGAACGGTCAGGTGGCATATATCCGACCTACACGCCATGGAAAGGCGTGTAACGCCGTGCTTACCGAGCTACTCCGAGCTACTCACGGATGTGGGCAGTCATGGAAAGGCGTGGTTTATCCTGCAAAACTTGGATGAAGATACACACCGATGTGAGCAAAAGAGCTTCTTCTCATTGAAAAATTTGCCAAAATTTTTGCCCCCTGCCTTCTTAATGTGCTGTGTGGATCACTCGTCAAGAAACAAAATCCTTGAAATTGTCACAAACGCGGCGAGGAGCGCACACACTGCCGTTTACACACGGAAATGCGAGTGGTGTCGCGCTTTTGCGCATGCACGCTGCTTCCCGGACGCTTTGCGTTCACATTGACAAGTCAAAGCGGCCAAATGTCTTTGGTAATGTCAACGAGCGCATAAAAAAATCGGGGAAAACCTGCAGCGTGAACGTAGTCCTAGTAACAGAAAATCACAAGGAAGATGCAAGATGGTACAGAAATGACTTGAGAATTCCCTCCGACTTGCTCCAAAATGTGGTGGAAAAAGGAAGCCATTTATGTGAACGAGACACGCTTTGACATGCACCGCCCACATTGTCTGCACATGCGTCGCGTTTGCGCTGCGTTCACGACTAGTTCATGGAACTTACGCGTGTCACAAACTTTGAAAATTTCAACATTTCCTTTGCCCCACCGCACGCAGCCCCGCACAGTTTGGTCAAAAAATGCCGATAATATCAATTATCAACCAGTAAACTTTGTTATGTGTCAGGCCTAGCAGACACACAAAGTAGTGGAAGTAGTTTAGCCTGTCACATACGTACGTACGTCCTGTGAACATCTGTCTGTCCATTCACACACGCAAGTTAATGATGTCTGAATGTACTTTGATGTTGCAGCCAGGCCGTTTTTGTTCTTGAGATCAAATGAATAACAGATTTTGGAAATAATTACAACTTTCATTCATGTGTTAAAAAAAAAAACGTTGGGCATGAATACATATTTTAGTGAACACATCTGAGCTGAATTCAAGCTTTCGCTGCAACAGTCATACGCACACACTGGCGCACGCGCGCACACACATTTCCTGCCCTCAGAGCCCAAGGCTGCTCATTTTTCAACAAGCGACACGTTGCTGCTTGTGTGCTTTAACAATCTCGCGCTCGCTCTCGCACACGCACGCACGCAGAATATGCTGCAAGAGTTGAAAATGGATCATGTCGGGGACTAGTGATGAAAAAAGACGAATGTGTGATAAAAATGACCAAACCGAACAATGATCAAAAGATGAGTCTAGTTAGCTCGCTCGTTACACTTTTAACACGAGCCGCTTTTGTGAATTTTTGATGAATAGTGCGACCAGTCCAGGGTGTACACCGGTCAGCTGGGATAGGCTCCAGCATAGCCCCGCCCCCTAATGAGGATAAGCGGCATAGAAGAAGAATGGATGGATGGTTCATAGTGACGCTCCACTCTGCTCCAGAATGCAATGGGGATGCGTCGCGCACATGCACACGCGCAGAGCAAAAATCGCACGCTTTGATTGCTTAGCATGAAATTGCGCTTAGTGCGGCTTGACATGAAGTTGCATTGCCTCCTTTTTGATGATGTGCTTCTGAGGATGAAGAAGATGTTCGTGGGCGGCGTCTCTCCGACATGACACTTCACGTGCTCGTGACACCAAAATAAGAGTTGCTAAAACACCTTTGTCGTACTGCTGCCATAGATAAATACACATAAATATGACAGCAGTGAGAGGAAGTGGTGATTTTGACACGCAACCAGCCAGTTTCTGAACCGACGCCGGCTTGGCTGTGACGTCACAGGTGCTGAGTTTGGAGGTTTGGAGCTGAGTCTCATAAAAATGAACAGACCTTCCACGGCGACAGCAGAGGTCCAAAGCTGGACGACTACGAGGAGAAGTCCTTGCTTGACGGAATCCCGGCACGGACGGCCGCCCATTCACCGAGCAAGGAACTGAAAAAAGCCTGAGCGAGTAAAACGAACAATGACTTTGAAAAAACAAAAAAGAAAAAGGCCATGGATTCCATTTAAAGGCCTGAGGAGGCTTCTCATAGCAAACCTCATTTCCTCTTTCTGGAAATGTTTCCTACCCTTCCAATGCAGGGGCTAGCATTAGCATCAGCCACAGCTAATGTTAACGTTTGTCATTTCTAGCCAGGCCATAGAATACCGTAATGCATCCAAGAGGAGACTGGGGGCCGTGAGAAAAGGGAGACTGCAGTACATCATCATCTACATGTTTTCCGTTCTTATCAGTATACAGTATAGATTTGATATAGTCGATATTTTAGCGTTAAAATTGGCACCTTTTAGTTGAGTCAGATGAAAATGTCGTGATGTACTGCAGGGGTGTGTACCGGGGCCACTTCTGTTCTCACTGGACACGTCGGAATATCGACTTCCATTCTTATGCACGACATAGCCAGTTATCAGCTACAGTATACTGTATCGTATACAGTATACTGTATCGTATGCAGTATACTGTATCGTATGCAGTATACTGTATTGTATGCAGTATACTGTATCGTATGCAGTATACTGTATCGTATGCAGTATACTGTATTGTATGCAGTATACTGTATCGTATGCAGTATACTGTATCGTATGCAGTATACTGTATTGTATGCAGTATACTGTATCGTATGCAGTATATGCTCCTTCAAGCCTGATAGTGTACGCCAGGTCAGCGAGTCCCTGACTTGCTTCAATGATAGTAAATGTCGTGCAGTTAAACATGAAAAAGGCAGAGGTCATCATTGGCCCGAACACAACATGTGATCCCGAGTATCTCGCACAAATGTAAGATCTTGGAGTACTTTTCAAAGCGTAATCTTGATGTGCATGATAGCAGGTGTTCTTACAGGAAGCTGTTTTCTTCATCTCATGCAACTCACCAAGATTAGAAGCAAGTCCAGAAGACATTTAGAGATTGTCAAAAACGCTTTTATATTCCGCATACCTGCCTAGTGTATATACCGTACAGTATATATACTTGTATGATATGTAACGGCATACTTGCCTATATACAGTACATATGATATACAGGTACTACTAAGAAAATTAGAATATCCTGAAAAGGTTGTTATATTTCTGCAGTTCAACTTAAAAGGTGAATTTGACATATTATATAAAGAAATAATATGCAAATCAATATATTTCAAGTTTTTATTTCTATGGATTTTGCTGATCAGGTCTTGCAGCTTAAAAAAACTCAAATTCAAAAACTCACAAAATTAGAATATTACATAAAGTCAATGTAAAAAAGGGTTTTAAATACAAAAATGTGAGGCCTCCAAAGCTAAACTCTTGCACCTGTATTTAGTACTTGGTTGAGGCCCCTTTTGCCCGAATAACTGCCTTCATCCGGCGTGGCATGGATGCTATCAGTTTGTGGCATATTTTAGGGATTATGGAAGACCAGCATGCTTCAATTGTGGCTTTAGCTGTTCTTTATTGTTTGGTCTCTTCCCGTACAGTTTTCTCTTGACAATGACCCACAGATTTTCTATGGGGTTCAAGTCAGGTGAGTTTGCAGGCCAATCAAACATGTTGATCCATGGTCGTGGAACCAGGACTTTGTACTTTTACCACTGTGAGCAGGTGCCAAGTCCTGCTGGAAGATGAAGTCTGCATCTCCATAAAGCTGTTCTACTGAAGCAAGCATGAAGTGCTCTAAAATGTCCTGGTAGACGGCTGCGGTTATGTTTGACTTCATGAAGCACAGAGTACCAACACCAGCAGCTGACATGGATGCCCAAGTCATCACAGACTGGGGAAACCTAACACTGGACTTCATGCATCTTCTATCGTGCTCTTCTCCAGTCTTCCTCCAGACTCTGGGACCTTTGTTGCCAAATGAGGTGCACAACTTGCTCTAATCAGAAAAGAGGACTTTTACCCACTGGGCAACAGACCAGTCCTTCTTTTCTCTTGCCCACAGAAGGTGCCTCTGGCGCTGATTACTATTGAGGAGAGGTTAGACAACAGGAATTCGACATTTGAAGCCCATGTCCAGCATCCGCCTGCGTGTTGTTTCTCTTTAAGCAACAACTCCAGCATCGGTTCACTCCTTATGAAGTTCCCCCACTTTTGAATGGCCCTTTCCTGACCACCCTCTCCAGCCTGCGGTCATCTCTCCTGCTTGTACACCGTTTTCTACCACACTTCTTCCTTCCACTTGACTGTCCACTTTCAATTTTCATTGACTTTCAAGTCAATGAGAGTTTTCTGCACAACTGTCAGATCAGCAGTCTTCCCCATGTCTGAACTCTTCGGAGCCAACCTAAGACAGACTTTTGAAAGGCTCAAGACCCTTTTGCAGGTGTTTTGGATTACTTGCCTGATTAGAATTTGACTCTTTGAACCTACAAAACTGAAGCTTTTCACAGTATTCTAATTTTCTGAGTTTGTGGTTTTAATAAGCTGAAAATCTTAATCAGCAAATTTACAAGGAACTGCTTGAGATGTCAATTTGCATGTAACGGCTCAATAAAATTAGTTGGTTTCATCTTTTATGTTAAATTGCCAAAATTAAACAACTTTTACTTGATATTCTAATTTTTGGGGTAGTACCTGTATACTGTACTTGTCTTAGCCACAACTTCCTACCTTCTCAGCCTGAGTTCCTCAGCCGAGGCTTTGCTAGTATTATACACATACTTGACAAATATTTCATATTAGCATTCAATAAATCCATCCATCTTCTATGCCACTTGTCCTCACCAGGGTCACGGGTTATCCAAGAAATATATATTACAAATATTTAATAACATTGATAAATTCTATTTGAGAAATGTGTGTATTCAAACATTTTCTGGCTGTAAAGTTCATAAAATAAGAGAATAGAATACGTTCTAAAGAGGAGTTTAAATGCATCACAAACACTTCATTTATTTAAAGTATATTCTTTTAAAGTTCATGGAGTATTGTACAGAATATTCAAAAAATATAATTTAGCAAGAAATCTACAAAAACTAATGAAAAACTAACTAATGAAAAAAATCGGTAGTGATTTTACAAAAATAAAGTCAAAATATTAAAAGGAAAAAAGTCACGTTCTAATGACAAAAAAGAAGCAATTTTACAAGCATACAGTCGTGATATTATGGGAATAAAGTCATATTAGGTAAAAAATACTTGGAACTGTTTTGTCATTTCAATGCTCTTGTTGTTTGTAACCTTGCTTTTTGTCCCATAAAGCACTTTGGAACTTTGTTTCGATAAGTGCTACATAAATAAAGTTGTACTATTATTCCGCAGCCGTGCCGCACAAGACAAACTTGATCCGAGTGGAGACTGAGGGCGGAGGGAAAACGGAGCACTGCCACAAAGCGGAGACTGCGGAGTACAATGAACAAAACCGGCCAGTCCGGCCAGTGAGGAGCTGTCGCTAGGCAGAGTGCGGGAGGAGCCCGATGGGAACACGTGACGTCTTTTTGTCCAATCATGAAAAGGCCATTACCCAAATAATTTGCTTTATTCGACATAGAAGATTCCTTCACATGTAACAAAACAGACAACACATGTGCTTGAAATGAAAAAAAAAACAACAAAAAAAAAACAAAACCCCACATTTTTATTGCACTTTAAGTTATAAGAAAATAAAATTCTAAGTAAAAGAAACAAATACACAATAATCCCTTTAAGGTTTTTTCTGGTCTAGTCCTCTTTTTTTCTTTACATGAACAAAGAAAACCAAAAAAAAAAACCAAGCTCCAAATCCAAAACAAACACCTGCAATAAATCTGATTTGTCAAACCAGATGATAAATTAAAGAGCGGGAGAAGAGGAGGAGAAAGAGCCAAGTTGTGTTTTTGTACTATACAGTGTTAAACCTCTTCACAGTTCTGCTTGGGACTTTTGGAGAGTTTGGCTACAATGTTGGGGTTTTTCCTCTCTTTTCAATCTCTCTTCTCCAGCGACTCAAACACGGCGTCCATCAGTAGAAGCGTGTGATGGGACATCTTTCAACGGGACACACGCACACACACACACACACACACGCACGCACACACACCAGGACTGCTTGTTCACTGTCGTGTGTCCCAAGGAATGTGTCCTTTCGCACTCATGCACGCCACCAAGCGTCCGCCCCCTCCCTCCCGTCTTCTGTCCTCTCTCCGCCTCGTTGAGGCACGTTTGGCTCAAGTTTCAGTGGCAAAAAAGCAAAAAGAAAAAAAAACTTTTTTTTTTTTTTTTGGAATTTGGCCTGGGACTAAAACGTCACAGCAAGTCTTTTCGTCTAGCAGCATTGGTACAGTTTGGCCGTGGGTGGGTGGGTGGAGCCTCTTGGGCCTGCCAGCGAGTGTGGGAGTCGGCAGGCTGAACTGAAAGCAAAGACCGGACTGACTGACCGCTTGGAGAGATGGAATTCCCAACCACAGAGGAACAGGAGGAACCTCTTGGTGTGTCAAGGAGCAGAACGGGAACAAGAATGGGAGCGTTTCCTTCTTCCTGGCTGAAATTCCTCTCCAGGCCTTCCTGTATGCTTCCTTTTAGCAGGCGGGGGGGAAGGCGGGGCTTAAGCTTTTTAAATTTTTTTTTTCCAAAAATAATCTCTCTGTACATCGGACGTGCTCGCGTGGCAACAAGCTCCTCCCACGTGGGCTGGTAAGCCCCGCCCAGCAGCTTATCTCGCACGGCTTCTCCCGAGCCCCGCCTCCGAAGCAGCAGGTCCTCCTCTCACTTCATGTCCACGTCAAAGTCCAGCACCAGCAGCTTGGTCTCCTCGGTGCCGTTGCGGCTTCCCACGGCGCACACCAGCTTGGTGTTGGAGGCGCGGATGCGCCACACCACGCCACCGCTGCCGCCGCTCTCCAGCGTCACCAGGTTGCGGATGAACTCGCCCGTCTTCAGGTCCCACAGTTTGACCGTGCCGTCGTCCGAGCTGGTGATGACAAAGTTCTTGTTGAACTGCAGGCACGTCACGGCGCTCTGGTGCTTGTGGGGACCTGACGTACACGCACACACACACACACACACACACACACACACACACACGCACAGACAGACACACACACACACAGACACGCACCAAGAAAACACGTTTTCATCATTTCATAACAATCATCATCATCATCATCATCATGGCCAACAGTAGGGGGGGGCAAAAGTGGAATATGAATAAAGCTTGCATAAAGTGTGTGTGTGGGTGTTTACGTGAAAGGTGCCATTGTCCAATCACCTCGTCATACAACCTACAAAGGCCCCCCATCATTATTTATGTATCATTTAGGTATCAATTAGTTATCATTTACGTATAAGTTAGATATCAGTTAATATTTACTTAACATTTAGATATCATTTAGGTATACTCTAGATATCATAAGTATCACTTGGGTATTATTTAGTTATCATTTAGATATCATTTAGGTATACTCTAGCTATCATAAGTATCACTTGGGTATTATTTAGTTATCATTTAGATATAATCTAGATATCATAAGTATCACTTGGGTATTATTTAGTTATCATTTAGATATAATCTAGATATCATAAGTATCACTTGGGTATTAATTAGTTATCATTTAGATATCATTTAATTATCATTTAGATATCATTGAGGTATTATTTGGTATCATGTAGGTATGATTAAGGAATCATTTAGGTATCATTGAGGTATCATTTAGATATCACTTAGGTATTATTTAGGCATCATGTAGGTATGATGAAGGAATCATTTAGGTATTATTTAGGTATCATTTTGATATCATTGAGGTATCATTTAGATACAGTACCATTGAGGTATTATTTAGGTATCATGTACTTGTAGGTATGATGAAGGAATCATTTAGGTATCATTTGGATATCATTGAGGTATTATTTAGGTATCATTTAGGTATTATGTAGGTATGATGAAGGAATCATTTAGGTATTATTTAGGTATCATTTAGATATCATTGAGGTATTATTTAGGTATCATTTACGTATCATGTAGGTATGATGAAGGAATCATTTAGGCGTTATTTACGTATCATTTAGGTATCATTTAGATATCATTGAGGTATCGTTTAAGTATCATGTACGTATGATGAAGGAATCATTTAGGTATCATTTAGATATCATTGAGGTATCATTTAGGTATCATGTACGTATGATGAAGGAATCATTTAGGTATCATTTAGGTATCATCCATCCATCCATCCATCTATCCATCCATCCAGCCATCTTCTTCCGCTTATCTGAGGTCAGGTCGCAGGGGCAGCAGACCAAGCAGGGAGGCCCAGACTTCCCTTTCCCCGCCCACTTAGTCCAGCTCGTCCCAGCGGATCCTGAGGCGTTCCCAGGCCAGATGGGAGACATAGCTTGCCAACATGTCCTGGGTCTTCCCAGAAGCCTTCTACCTGTCGGACTTGCCCTGAACACCTCCCCAGGGAGGCGTCTGGGAGGCATCCTGACCAGATGCCCGACCCACCTCATCTGGCTCCTCTCAATGCGGAGGAGCAGCGGTTCTACTCTGAGTTTCTCCCAGATGACAGTGCTTCTCACCTTATCTCTCTCGGAGAGCCCAGCCACCCTATGGAGAAAACTCATTTGGGCCGCTTGTACCCGCCATCTTGTCCTTTTTTCACTACCCAAAGCTCATGACCACAGGTGAGGGTAGGAACGTAGATGGACCTGTAAATTGAGAGCTTTGCCTTTGGGCTCACCACAATGGACCGATGCAGAGTCCGCATCACTGCAGACGCCGCACCAATTCGCTTGTCAATCTCGCGTTCCATCCTTCCCTCACTCGTGAACAAGACCCTGAGGTACCTAAACTCCTCCACTTGGGGCAGGATCTTATCCCCGACCCGGAGATGGCAATCCACCCTTTTCCGGGCCAGAACCATCGACTCGAACTTGGAGGTGCTGATTCTCATCCCACCGCTTCACACCTGGCTGCGAACCGATGCAGTGAAAGTTGAAGTTCACGGCTCGACGAAGCCAGCAGAACCACATCATCTGCAAAAAGCAGAGACCCAATCCTGCAGACACCAAACCGGAACCCCTCAACGCCCTGGCTGGGCCTAGAAATTCTGTCCATAAAAATAATGAACAGAATCAGTGACAAAGGGCAGCCCAGTCCAACCCTCACTGGAAATGGGTCCGAATTATTGCCGGCAATGCGAACCAAACTCTGACATCTGTTATACAGGGAACAAACCGCCTGAATTAGCTGGTCGGATACTCCCGGAGTACTTCCCACAGAATTCCTCGAGGAACACGGTCCAATGCCTTCTCCAAGTCCACAAAACACATGTAGACTGGTTGAGATTCAACTATCGTGGATCCTCCTCTCCAGAAACCCTGAATAGTCCTTACCAGAGAGGCTGAGGAGTGTGATTCCACAATAGTTGGAACACACCACCCCGGTCTGCCAATCCAGAGGTACTGCACCCGATATCCACGCGATGCTGCAGAGTTGTGTCAACCAAGACACGCCTACAGCATCATGGCCTTAAGGAACTCCGGGCGGATCTTGTCCACCCCCGGGTCCCTGCCACCGAGGAGCATTTTGACAGCCTCAGAGATAGGAGAGATAGGTGGAGTCCACAGGCTCTACTTCCTCATAGGAAGACGTGTCGGTGGGATTGACGAGGTCTTCAAAGTACTCTTTCCACCGATCCACAACATCCCGAGTCGAGGTCAGCAGCACACCATCCTCACCATACACGGTGTTGACTGTGCACTGGTTCCCCCTCCTGAAACGCCGAATGGTGGTCCAGAATCTCTTCGAAGCCGTCCGGAAGTCGTTCTCCATGGCTTCTCCAAACTCCTCCTATGTCCGAGTTTTTGCCTCAGCGACTGCCAGAGCCGCAGACCACTTGGCCTGCCGATACCTGTCAGCTGCTTCTGGAGTCCCATGAGCCAAAAAGGCCCGATAGGACTCCTTCTTCATCTTGACGGCATCCCTCACCACTGGTGTCCACCAACGGGTTCTGGGATTACCGCCACGACAGGCAGCAACCACCTTACGGCCACAGCTCCGATCAGCTGCCTCCACAATGGAGGCACGGAAAATGGCCCATTCAGACTCAATGTCCGCCACCTCCCTCGGAACATGGTCGAAGCTCTCCCGGACGTGGGAGCTGAAACTCTGCCAGACGTTCCCAGCAGACCCTCACAATACGTTTGGGCCTGCCGGCATCCTCCCCCACCATCAGAGCCAACTTACCACCAGGTGCTGATCGGTTGACATCTGCGCCCCTATCTTCACCCGAGTGTCCAAAACACATGGCTGCAAGTCCAATGATGTGACCACAAAGTCAATCATGAAAGTGCGGCCTACGGTGTCCTGATGCTAAGTGCACATGGACACCCTTATGCTTGAACCTAGTGTTTGTTATGGGACAATCTGTGGCGAGCACAGAAGTCCAATAACAAAGCACCGTTCGGGTTCAGATCAGGGGGTCCGTTCCTCCCAATCACGCCTCTCCAAGTCTCACCATCACTGCCAACATGAGCGCTGAAGTCCCCCAGCAGAACAAGGGAATCCCCTGAGGGAGCACTCTACAGTACTTCCTCAAGAGACTCCAAAAACGGTGGGTATTCTGAACTGCTGTTTGGCGCATAAACACAAAACAACAGTCAGGACCCGTTCCCCCCACTCGAAGGCGGAGTATTTAGGTATCATATTATCTACAGTGGTATGAAAAAGTATTTGAACATTTTGGAATTTCTCACATTTGTGCATAAAATCACCATCAAATGTGATCTGATCTTTGTCAAAATCACACAGATGAAAAAACAGTGTCTGCTTTAACTAAAACCACCCAAACATTTATAGGTTTTCATATTTTAATGAGGATAGCATGCAAACAATGACAGAAGGGGGAGGAATAAGTAACTGAACCATCACATTTAATATTTTGTGGCCCCCCCTTTGGCAGCAATAACTTCAACCAGACACTTCCTGTAGCTGCAGATCAGTCTGGCACATCGATCAGGACTAATCTTGGCCCATTCTTCTCTACAAAACTGCTGTAGTTCAGTCAGATTCCTGGGATGTCTGGCATGAATCGCTGTCTTGAGGTCATGCCACAGCATCTCAATGGGGTTCATGTCTGGACTTTGACTTGGCCACTCCAGAACGTGTATTTTGTTCTTCTGAAACCATTCTGAAGTTGATTTACTTCTGTGTTTTGGATCATTGTCTTGTTGCAGCATCCATCCTGTTTTTAGCTTCAACTGTCTGACAGACGGCCTCAGGTTTTCCTGCAAAACATCCTGATAAACTTTTGAATTCATTTTTCCATTAATGATTGCAAGTTGTCCAGGCCTTGAGGCAGCAAATCAGCCCCAAACCATGATGCAACCCTCCACCATGCTTCACGGTGGGGGTGAGGTGTTGATGTTGGTGAGCTGTTCCATTTTTCCTCCACACATGACGTTGTGTGTTCCTCCCAAACAATTCAACTTTGGTTTCATCAGTCCACAAAATATTTTGCCAAAACTTCTGTGGAGTGTCCAAGTGCCTTTTTGCGAACATTAAACGAGCAACAATGTTTTTTTTTTTTAGACAGCAGTGGCTTCATCCGTGGAGTCCTACCATGAACACCATTCTAGGCGATTGTTTTACATATAGTTGATGTGTGCACAGAGATATTGGACTGTGCCAGTGACTTCTCTAAGTCTTTAGCAGACACTCTACGGTTTTTTACCTTTCTGAGTGTTCTGCGCTGAACTCTTGGCGTCATCTTTGGTGGACGGCCACTCCTTGGGAGAGAAGCAACAGTGCCAAAATCTCTCCATTTGTAAACAACTTCTCTGACTGTCGGTTGATGAACATCCAGACTTTTAGGTAAGGCGGTAAGGACACTTTCTATAGTGCACCTACAGAAGCAACTCAGGATTTTAGTGGACATGCCAAATTTCCTCAGTCTTAAGTACAGTAGTAGGAAGTACAGTCTTCTTTGGGACTTCTTCATAATTTGTTGGGTGTTGTGAGACCAGGTGAGCTCCTCGCTGATGTGTGTGCCAAAGAACTTGAAGGTTTTCACCCTCTCCACCTCAGTCTCATCAATAAACAGGGGTCTATGCGGCTCCTTTTCCCGTGTTCTTGGGTCAATGATCATCTCTTTAGTCTTATCTGTATTGAGAAGGAGATTGTTATCACGACACCAAGCTATGAGGTCCGCCACCTCTCTTCTGTATGACGTTTCAACACCACCAGTGATCAGTCCGATGACTGTAGTGTCATCCGCAAATTTAATGATGCTGGTGTTGTTCTGGGAGTTGAAGAGCATGTAGAGAAGCGGACTCAGCACACACCCCTGTGGGGTCCCAGTGCTCACAATTCTTGAGCTGGATGTGCGATTGTGGACTCTGACTGACTGGGGCCAGCCAGTTACAAAGTTAAATACCCAGTTACAGAGGGAGGGTGACAGGCCAAGTGTGAGGAGCTTATCTGTGAGTTTGTGGGGGCTGACTGTATTAAAAGCAGAGCTATAGTCTATAAATAGCATTCTGACATATGTGTCCTGGCCCTGTAGGTGAGAAAGGGCTGTGTGGATGGCAGTGTTGACTGCATCATCCGTGGACCGGTTCTGGCGGTATGCAAACTGTAGAGGGTCCACAGTGGCCGGGATGCTCTTTTTGATGTGGGTCATGACTATCCTTTCAAAGCACTTCATAAAAATAGGAGTGAGTGCTATAGGGCGATAGTCATTTAAGCAGGTCATGTTGCTCTGCTTGGGTACGGGCACTATGGTGGTGGACTTAAAGCAGGTCGGTACAAATGCTTGTGCAAGCGACAGGTTAAATATGTCAGCAAGCACATCAGCTAGCTCTGATGAGCAAACCCAAAGTGCACGTCCTGAGATGTTGTCTGGGCCTGCTGCTTTTCGTGGGTTTGTTTTGTTCAGAACCCTGCGCACATCAGCTGATGTCACCATGAGAGGTGAGTCTTGTGTGCTCCTCAAGCCCAGCCACCCTCTCTGCTCATCAGGAGTTTGGGTTTCAAAGCGGGCGTAGAACTCATTCAGCTCATCTGGAAGTGTGGTTTGGCTGAATGTGGCTACGCTACTCCGCTGTCGATACTCCGTGATGTGCTGAAGCCCCACCCACATGCGCCGAGGGTCTGAGGTGGAATAGTAGCCCTCCAGCTTCTGTCTGTACTGTCTTTTGGCCTCTCGTATGGATCTCCTCAGGTCATATCTGGCCTTTTTGTAGTCCTCAACAGTGCCCATGACAAATGCAGTAGAACGAGCACGTAGCTTAGCCCTTACATCACAGTTCATCCACTGTTTTTGGTTAGGGTATTTTCTGTAATACTTGGTGGTGGTAACAGTCTCTATACATGTGCTAATGTAGCCAGTAACAGCAGACGCGTATCATTGAGGTATGACTGAGGTATTATTTAGTTGAGGTATCATTGAGGTATGATTGAGGTATTTAATTATCACTGTGGTATTATTTAGTTATTGAGGTATCATTGAGGTATGATTGAGGTATGATTTAGTTGTCCTTGAGGTATGATTGAGGCATCGGAATAGCGAGCAAAAGGAATGATGTTTGCATTGAAGGGCGGTAGTGCAACATGTTAATATAAATGATTTCTATTTCCAGTGCCTGCATGTAAGTGTTGTGTTATGACTTATTCTGCATTTTTGCTGTTATTTTCTTTTGTACTAACATTTTTAGAATCTGCCGTGGGGCCGCTGAAAACTTATTAACTACAACTTCAACTTATTTTCACACCTGTGTGACAATTAGGAACGTTTCAAGAGTGAGTCCTCCACAAAAGAATACTGATTTTAAACCCAGTTACAATCCGCAAGGCATGCTGGGAAGTTACCCAGCATGTCTTGTGGGTTCCAAATGTGTGTATATATGCGTGTGTAATAGCCGTAAAGCCATTTTCGTTTCTCCTAACCTGCCAAGTACAAGCAGAAGGTAAACGTTGGTGTTTTTATATAATTGGCTGTGGACTAGCATCCTGGAAAGGACTGTGTTTAGGACGCTGCAATGTATGCTAGCTTTCCAAAGACACAAAGGAGGTTCCAGCATGAATCACAGGAGTGACCCAGCCAACCAGCGACTGACCTTGCAGTGTCTGCAGACACTGTCCCGTCTTGATGTCCCATATTTTGACTGTGGAGTCCGCGTTGCCCGAGACCAGGATGTTGTCTTTGAGCTCCATGCCGCTGGTGAGTGACTGGTGTCCCGTTAGCGTGTGGATGCAGTTGCCCGTCTCCACGTCCCACACCCTTATGGACGTGTCCAGCGAGCCGCTCACCACGTGGATCCCATCAAACTAACAAAGAAAAGATGTCAGCGTGCGTGCGTTTGTCTTCCTGTTGCTTGTGACGGAGGCGGCCCACCTGTAGCGAGTACACCCTGTTGGTGTGGCCCTGCAGCGTGTGGAGGCACGTCTCCGTCTCGGGGTCCCACACCTTCACCATGAAGTCGTACGCGCCGCTGACCACCCGCCGGCCGTCGTACTGGACGCAGCGCACCGCCGCCACGTGGCCCATGAGGACGTGCAAACACTGGCCTGTCTCGATGTCCCACACACGCAAGGTGGCGTCCCGGGAGCCGCTCACCACCCTGATGACACAGACAGGTTACATGTCTTTTTTATTGCAAATGTTCATCAAAATGGGAGGAGAAGATGTTTGTGAGATGACCTGTGCGCCCTCTCAAATGTCACACAGGAACTAAAAAATTTTTTATTTTTTTTTTTAGTAAGTTTACATTTTGTAGGAGGTGCACGTCACGCAAAGCAGGAAGCTTTGGAGGGGGAGGAGCCAGCCGCTGTAGCACACACTGGTCCCTTCACACACTTTAACTAGCGCACCTTAACTACACTGTACCTGAACACAGCAGTTTAACTACACCGCACTTTAACTACACCACACTTTAACTACATCACACTTTAAGTACACTGAACATGAGCAACACTGCACTTGAACTACACCGTACTTGAACAACACTGCACTTTAACTACACCGTACTTTACCTGCACTTTAAACTACAATGCACTTTAACCACATTGCAATTGAACTACAAGCACTTTAACTTGAAGCGCACCGAGGCAGCAGCATGCAGTATCTTCCTTTTGCGGCTTTAACAAGCTGAAAGCTCCTGGCTAGTCAGGCCTGTACTTGAATGTAGAAAAAAAGAAAGCTCTTAAGCTCCACCTGAGGCCCTGGAGCTGTGTCGGCTCCCAGAAAGGAGACCTTCCACACCTGAGGAGTGACTGGCAAGTTCAGATGAATCCATTAGGAGGTGATGTGAGGATAAAAGTGACCTTTTAGTCGCACGGGCAGAGCAGGAAAAAACAGGAAGATGAACAAAAAGGTCCTGACGGTGGCTGTATTGCCAGAAATGTTGTTCTTCATTGTCTGCTTCTGGCAGCCATCCCACCCGTTGAATAATCAAATGCTACACAAAACCCGCTTGGGCCCTTGGGCGGGAAGAGCACTTTAGAGCTCCCAGAGTGGGATCATGGATGAGCGAGTGAGCACAGGTTCTGTTTCATCACCCAGGATGCTCCTTTTTCCCCAAACAAAACAACATGAACGGAATTACCTCCTCCAAGGAAGTTTTGCTCCTATCACCGTTTAATTACTCCAAAACTACTTGAGCCAAAGTTAGAAGGAAACGTCCATGCATCATCAGACAAACACTTTTGGCACTGCAAAAATGGTCCAGGTGGAATTACGGACATATTCCACTATGATGTGAGCTATACTACTTCAGAATACTTCATTATACTGCAGCTGGGGAGTTTGTTTACCTCATCCACAAAGACAAATCAGCCTTTATTGGAAGCAGGACATCATTTTGAAAGGTGCCTATTACTCCTTCTAAACAACAACAAGTCCATGCATCCGCTTCAGTCATCATTTGGGGTGCTTGAGACAGCGGAAAGGGAAAAAACAGCTGAGTCAACATTAATGGGAGCTCAGTAGCCGTTCCAAAATGTTCAAGCGCATGCAGACGTAGCTAACGCTGGTGGATGCTGACCACACCTGACACTTCCTTTATTTATTTATGTTATTGTTATTTTTAATCACTATCACTAATGATACTTCCTTTATTTATTTATTTTATTATTATTATTTTTAATAACTATCATTCATGATACTTCAGCTTGTAAAAATGCATTTTATTTAATTAATCACTATCATTCTTACTTCATTTGCTTTTACTTATTTTTATATATATATATATATATATATATATATATATATTTTATTTCTACTGTTTTTATCCCTATCACTCATGATTCTTCATTTTATTTACATTAATGTATTTATTTTATTATTTTGAATCCCTATCACTCATGATTCTTCATTTTGTAAAATGTATTTAGTTTATTTAATTAATCACCATCAGTCATACTTGATTTTCTTTTACTTATTTTAATCATATTTAATTTTTTAAATTGTTATTGCTTGTATCTCTATCACTCATGACACTTCATTTTTTAAAATGCATTTATTTTATTATTATTTTTAATCCCTATCACTCATGACACTTCATTTTGTAAAATGCATTAATTTTATTTTTAATCCCTATCACTCATGATTCTTCTTCTTCTTCTTTTTTTTTTTTTACATTTATTTATTTATTTTATTATTTGAAATCCCTATCACTCACGATACTTCATTTTGTAAAATGTATTCAATTTATTATTATTTTTAATCCCCATCACTCAGGATACTTCATTTTGTACATATATTTAAATTTTATTTGATTAATCACTATCACTCATGCTTCATTTGCTTTTTAATTTTATTTAAATCATACATTTAATTTGTTTACATTTTTATTGCTTTTATCACTATCACTCATGTCTGTATTTATGTAATGTATAAAATGTATTTATTTTATTTTCTAAATCCCTATCACTCATACTTCATTTTGTAAAAATGGATTTATTTCATTTAATTAATCACTATCATTCATACTTGGCTTTTATTTTATTTTATTTTTTAAAATCATATTTATTTGTTTACGTGTATTGCTTCTATCCCTCACTCATCACACTTCATTTTGTGAAAATGTATTTATTTATTTAATTTTTTAAAATCTCTATCACTCAAGATACTTCATTCTTCAAAATTAGAAAATGCATTTTTTTTTTTTTTTAAGTGGCACCAAAATTCCTTCGCCTTATTGCCATACTTGTGGACATATGCAAGAGAGTGTTGAGCCTTGGTGGAGGTAAAGCAGTAAAGCAACATGCTGGAAATATGTGCTGTGGCTTTCCTACCGTTTCTCGTGTAGGTGCATGCAGCGCACGGTTGAGGTATGCCCGTAGAGGGTGTGGATACATTCTCCTGTCTCTGCATTCCAGACCTTCAGCGTGCGATCCGTGGAGCCGCTGATGATGATGTTGTCACGCATCTGGGATGACCACACGCCGCCTGTGTGACCCACCAACGTCCGCAGACACTGCACACGAGGAGGGGGGACAAGTCAGCATCTTAGAAGGAAAGACGTGAGTCTAGACGTAATTCTTTAGTTGATGCTGATGCTTTCACTCATCATCGCTAGAAATACGTCCAGTAGAGACGCTCTCATTCATCCTCATTTGCGATGCCAGATTCGCAACTGATTACTTCTGGAAATCTTTCTGATCAATTGGATTTCCCGCAGTTTGTCTTCATTGTGCGTGGATGAAATGTACTGAATGAAAGAGTGTGGGCAGATGATGCTGTGATGATGAGGAGCTCAGAGTGCTGCTACAACACCACAGTGAAGCAGATCAGTCAGCCGGTGAGGGAAGAGGATTTAGGGAGATGACACAGCAACCTTGTCCTGTCATCAAAGAAACACACAACCAACATGGCCTGCCTGTACTACTCTACTCACCACACTGACATGGCTGTACATTAGCAAGAGACATCTTTAAACATCACCTACTCGGCAAAAGTCACTTTTTTCAACATCTTCTAACACGGGGGTGTCATCAGACATGCACCAGACAAGGCGATATCAGGACAAACTTTGATTTTAACATGACTTTTCAGAAAAGTACAATGAAAAAATATCTGCTCATTTCATTTCTACTACAAGGCTACGCTCTGTGTGGATGCTAGCGGCCCCGCCTCCACCCGCCCAGACTATATGATGGACAAAAGGGCTCACTGCGCTCGTGCCATTGTTCTATGGAACATATTGCACGTGCCAATGTGCTGAAGGCAATGCCTGTTTGGAGGAAAACAGACACGCATGCACATGGCAATATACTGATGATACACTTCATTTTCATTTGTTGTGTGATTCCTTCATTTATAATAACCCCTCGTTTATCACTGTTAATTGGTTCCAGACTCCACTGTGGTAAGTGATGGCATACAAAACCTGTTTACCATCTTCTGAGTATGCTTTGTCTTTTACATTATTAGAGCCCTCTAGACATGAAATAACACCCCTATAGTCACCTTTACACTCCTATTACCCAATATAATAGACATTAGGGAAAATAAGACATGAGAGAAAACCTGTTTACAATCTTCTAAACACGATTAGAGCCCTCTAGACATCAAATAACACCCCTATAGTCACCTTTACATTCGTAAATAGTAGACATAATCAGAAAATAAGCCATTCGAGACAGTTTACCTTGTAAGGGAGCAGAATCGATGGCAGACAGGAACCTTGTGGGTTCAGAGTGGACTTTTAGCTAGTTGTGGGCTATAGCCGCAACAGCAACCCGTGTTATAATTATTGTTATTATTATTGTGCCTGTTGCGAGGTCATTTAAACCAGCAATAAAAGTCTGTTGTTCAAGTCTGGTGCTTCGGTGGTAGCCCGAACAATTACTGACACCTAGTGGGCCAAGTAGAATACTACATTCACAAGCTGGTGGCTTATACTGTATTTGTTGTTTAAGTGGGTGGATATGACGTATACGCCTGTGGTGCATCTGTGCATGAATAAAGACCATCTACATGCTGGCCAAGTCTTTCAATTAAGGACACATATTACGTATGCTTATTGACTATTCATCACCGGCACGTTACGTTGCAGAAGCTCTGTGGTCAAAAAAAATAAAAAAACAGCAACTTGGGGAGCGCCACAAATCTTAGGGCCAAGAAGTAGCACGTCCAGTTGTGAGCGAGGCTTAAGTGTTAACAAGTTTACCTTTGTCACTCGTTTCTTTCCAGGTTTACAGTTTTACACTTGTAATGATCCAATAAAAAAGTCAAGTTAAGAAAAGGTTTTATGAAGGCCAGGGTTGGATTATTTGTGCTGTGGGAAAGAGGTGGCTTGTGTTTGACGTTAAGAAGCGTGTTATTTCGAGAGCATGACGGTGGGGGTGCTTCATGACGGTCACGGGATGCGTGGCGCACAGGATGAAAGAAGTGCAGCGTGATGACAGCGTGGGAAGACAGGATGGCAAACAAAGAGCCTAGGTGTCTTCCTGCAGCAACACTAAATAAAATAAGATGAGAGTGCAGAGGGAGGGGGTGGAACCCCATCAGCAACCTTTAATGAATGCAGAAGGGCTTTTTTTCCCCATTTTGAATAAAATGCTTATAATTTGAAAGCTTCTTACTTAGACGCTGCACTTCAGCAGTGTAATAAAACAAGCAATAAGAGTAAAATGGATGACTAGAATATCCTGGAACAAGGATGCAGCGTTCTGCTTAACATCTCTTTCTTCTTCTTGGATTGACTTTATTGGACACAGCAAAAGGACACTCGTCCATTTTCATCTTTGCCATTCTCTGCTCAGTGTCCAAGCCACTCAAATATTCACTTTCCTTTTTATTTTTGGACATTTAAGGCAGCATTCAGGCGCCATGAAGCAGATATGAAAGCACCTCTTCTTGGCGTGAGCCACACTTGCATCCATTCCCAAGCTGGAATGAAAAGCACAGCGTGTTTTCAAGGGAGAAGACACCTTCTTCTTCTGACGCTTTCGTTTCACCACAAAGCAACCTTTCCTGCTTTTCTAATTCACTTATTTATATTTAGACATGCACATTCTTATGACGCCATATCTTCTCATGGGACAATGCCACACCTAGTCAACGTGGATGTACTTTACAGAACACGGAGGAGTACAGCAGGGATGGGAAACGCCATTCCTTTTACTGACTCCACTTCTCCTTCAACTCAATCAGCAACTTACTCATCACAAAGCGCATGCGCACAAGCTCACATGTGCACAACCACAACACCTTCACCTGAGAGTTGGTGAAACTCCAGTCTTCATCAAGTCTTTGTGGCATACCCGTGAGTCAGTCAAACTCGAGTCTTCGTCGAGTATCTGTGAGTCGGTCAAACTCAAGTCTTCGTCGAGTATCCGTAAGTCGGTCAAACCCGAGTCTTCCTCGAGTACCTGTGAGTCGGTGAAACTCGAGACTTCGTCGAGTACCCGTGAGTTGCTGAAACACAAGTCTTTTTGGAGCACCCATGAATGAGAGAAACTCGAGTCTTCTTTGAGCACACAAGAGCTGAAACTCGAGTCTTCACAACGGTGAGTGAGTGAAACTCAAGTCTTTGGGCCCAAGTCAGTGACACCCAAGTCTTTGTCGAGTACCCATGAGTGGCTGAAACTTGAGTCTTCGAGTATTTGTTGAGCACTGGTGAGTCTTTCAAATTTCAGACTTTGGAAAGTTGAGTACCTGTGAGTGAGTGGAACCCAAGTCTTCACACCTGTGAGTGAATGAAATTCAAGTGTTTGTCGAGCACCGATGAGTGAAATTCCAGACTCTGGAGATTCTATACTGTGGTTCTCCTGATAGTAGTGATGTGGTAGTCATGTCATGGTATTTCATTAGGACAAATCAACTAATTTCTTCCGGTCCTCCTTACCTCCACATGTGCACAAACTACACTTACATCTAACTTAAAAAAAAAAAAAAAAAAGAGTAACCATTAGGAAGTTATTGGTTATCTTCGAGAAGCAGAAAGTTATTGTACTTAGTCCCAATTTGCTTTCATTTTCAGCTCCTGTATTAGTGATGGCCAGGCGTCCCAATACATGTGTTGATCCGACAGCCACTTTTGGCTGTGAAAGTGTGTAAAATAGTGCAAGCTCAGAGAACGCGTGTAAGGAATGCTGAGTTTGGAAGGCAGATGCTAGTAATGCTATGCTGTCTTTTATTGGCATGCAATTGTAGCTGCAACGCTTGACTGGCTTTCATTGGCCTTTCCGCCCCCCCTCGAGTGAGGCCAGCCTCTATCTCTTTCTCTCTCTCCTCTCCACTCCACAGACACAAACATGCACTTGTCTCCCCCTTTTTTTAGCAACAATAAACTTTACAGCAGAGGAGCTTTGCTGAAAACAAGACAAGCGGCGTGTGACGTCATGCTGGCCATAGCCTGCCGGCGAGGTGACTCATCACCGAGACGGCTGGGATTTCTGCCACCAGCGTAGACATGTCACCACATGCCACCCCCCGTCCCAAAAGAGTAGAGCCATTGGTGCTCAGGATGACCTTGGGAAAGTCCGATCACACTGCCTGATAGGTGTGCAAATTGCTCAGTTTATGCTCTCATTTGTTGAGTTTTTTTCAGTTCTTCAAAGAGTTTTAGTCTGGGAAATCAAAAAGATCGCAGCTATTCAGCGGCTCCGGGTCCAACGTGTGTGCTGAGTAAACGTGCAAGATATAAAAAAGGAAGAGAGGAAAGCTCCGCTGTGGCGGCGCAGGCATCGAACGACGACGACCAGCTTCCCTCAAACTCCACACCACAAGCACCACCTTGTCTTTATTCAACACTAACAAGCGTAGAATACTAACACTGCTCGTGGACGTGCTGGAGAACATGTCTGCAAAAATGCTCCAAAGTATTTCAATGTTTGCTTGGTTATAATATCAAGATAATTAAGTCCAACTATCACGACACTGAAGTCATCACATTACGAGAAAAAGCGTACAAAGAGAAAGTTGAAATAAAAATAGACTTGAAATAAAAAAAAAAAACAGCAAAAATATGTAAGGAGAAAAAGTTGATAAGAATAATACACTTTGTCATCTTCAACACAAGCTGACATGCAGGATGTTTTTTAAAACAAAAAAAAATGTTTCAGCATATCGACGTGGGTTGGTTTAAAAAAAATATAAAAGTCCTTTCATTTTTCACAACACTCCTGCCCTTGGTCGACTGAGATAGGCTCCAGCCATCACAGGACGACTGCTACCGGAAATGTGTGGAAGCGTTGGGGCACAACGCCGTGGGATGGATAGTGGGTGTAGTCAGCTGGGGTAGGCTCCAACCTTTTGCCCTTGCACTGTTTATTTAGCTTGAAAAAGCAAGACTTGACCTTACCTTTCCTGTGATGGCAGACCACACTTTGAGCGTGTTGTCATCCGATCCGCTGACGATGCGGTTGCCACAAAATTGGAGGCAGGTGATCACATGGTCGTCGTGACCTTTCAGCACCTGGTAGGGAGGTTGGGCGGATGGTGAGAACGATGTTTAAGATGAAAAGTCTCTCGTGCTTTCCAGCATCAAAGTAAAAAATAAATAAAGTGGAAAATGTCAGTAAGTGCTGCAGGTGAATCCAGGTCCTTTTTTTAGGAGCTGCAGTTTGTGTGTGTGTGTGTGTGTGTGTGTGTGTGTGCGTGCGTGCGTGCGTGCGTGCGTGATCTTTCTGCTGGCTCAGCAGACAAGAAAGCACAAGCAGATGCAAAAGGACAGTAACCTCATTTCCATGTGTGGCCTGCAGCCATCTTCAACATGGCCCATTAAGGATAAGCTTTTACTGCCACACAAACAACAAACACAGTGGTACCTTGGTTAACATCCGTTTTTTGCTCAAATTTTGCCTTGGCTTGCATTGGCCCGCTTGTTTAGCGTCCAAAATACAATCTGGTTTGTTTACGCTGCCATTTTGGATCACCAATAATGTGTTTGTCTTATTTTGTTCATTGATGGTTTGGGGTTTTTAGGCAGTTGTCCATTTATTTGGCATTATTTTCCATCATTTTTTGCATGTAAAACTATAATTATTGTCTATAAATGTGTTTTGTTTTACCATTTTTGGGTGTCTGTAACAGGTTAATTGGATTTACATTGTTTTCTATGGGACCATTTGCTGTGGTTGGAGTCCATTTTGGTTTGAGTCAGACCTTCTGGAAGGGATTCATGATGTTGACCAAGGCGCCACTGTACATGTTGTTTGTAATTGGGTTCTACATGGTTCGATTTTTGAGAGTGAATGGTAAATTTGCAAAAGTGAAATCGATAGTTCATGGCGCCACCCTTGACCAACTAGCTCTTGCAGCTCAGCCTCATTTCCGGAGGTGATGTAATGAGGGTACTATCGCTCAGCTAAAGCAGAGTAAATAAATGCTTCTCGGAGGCTGATGGTCGACTTGGTCCAGTAGATTTTTCATCAAAATAGCAGCGATGACAAAACATTGTGTTGCTGCTGGATGTTCACAGTATGAGTGAGATTGTAGATTTTTCTTTTCCAAAAGACAAAGGTTTAAGACAATGGACAATGCAAGTACACAGAATGCGAGAAATGTTTCTGCTTCCAACAACAAAACATAAGAATTCAAACTTACTGTAGCATGTTCAAACATAGCACACATCACCACGCACCTTAAAAGGCATCCTCGCCAGCAAATGCTGTTTTTTTTCTTCATTTTCTAGTTTGATAGATTTTTTTTTTACCTTTATGTATAATTGTGGTTGCTGCATCATAACATATTTATTTTGTCTTTTTTTGTTCATTGATGGTTTTGTGGGGGGTTTTTTGCATGTAAAACTACATTATTGTCTATAAAATGTGATTTGTGTTACCATTTTTGGGTGTCTGGAACGGATGAATTGGATTTCCATTATTTTCTGTGGGAACATTTGGTTAGAGTCTGTTTTGGTTTGAGTGGGACCTTCTGGAAGGGATTCATGATGTTAACCAAGACACCAGTGTAAAACATTCAAGTACGCTGCAGCTCATTCTACAATTCTCATTCTATGCACACTTCTTATTATCAGCATCAACTCCACACTTGTGTGCTCCTTTCTTTCTCCCAGCCAAGAAGCCATTTCATGGCGTATCTGCAAGATTAGCTGGGGGGTTGAATTGGAGGGAAGAGTCTACCTTGGGTGATTTGAGGTCTCCTCTGCGCCAGTTAGTGTCTATCCTGTGCTGCCTGATGTAGGCACTCTTCCAGGGGCTGTGAGTGAAGCCAGGCTTGACCATTTTCCTCTTCTTGAGGGGCAGAGGCTCATCGATGCCTGTTTGGGGGGAGGGGGTGTGGGGTGGGGTGGAGGAATGAGCACACTGAGTTGGTCATCAAGGTCATTCCAAAAACACACACACACACAAAAAAACCCACCTTCTTCCCTGCATTTTTCCCTCCACAACAGGTTGTCTTCTGCAAGGATGCGCCAATAGCGACACGTCTGGGCTGCTTGGAGGAGGTCCTTGGGCTCCAGGAAGGACAGGACGTACAAAGCCAGCTGTTGGAATTACACAAGGATTCCTATGCTTTCAAACTTGTCCCTCAAAAATGACTCCCATCTATCAAAAAACAGCAAAGACATTCACTACATGCTAAACACCGTGCACAGTACGACCGATCATCCACAATCCTTATGTGAGACATGAACACGTCTTTTTTTCTGAGCCTTCTAAAGATATAAAAACAGAAAAAAAGGAGCAGCTAATTAATGCATGTAGTAGGACACACCTATTCCGCCTATAAAGCCTTCTGAAAAAAACATTTCCAATATGTGCTGCATATGAACCACATTGTTATTATTGTTATGAACATTGTTATGCCCAAGAACTACTTGACTGCCATAGTGCCACCTCGCCACACCACACCGGCTAGCTTCACCACACACTCGCTCACGATGCCTCAGGCCGCTGGCCTAAGGTAACGCAACGTATTGGAGCTGCTGTTTTTGTTTTTGATGCCAGGTGTAGCGTTCCTTTCTGTGTTGCTATGTGGAATCAATGCACCCAGGAAGGAAGTTATCATGATTGTACCTGTTACTACATGCTCACAGTATGGATAAAAAACCTGGTTGGAGCTTTTTGGAGGACTTTTAGGCAAAATAGGCCTCTTTTTACCTGTCTTTATATCTTTAGAACGCACAGAAAAGAGAAAGACGTGTGTTCATGTCTCACATAAGGATTGTGGATGATGGACAACATTCCAAAAACAGTGCACTTTTCCTTTAAGACACTTTATTTGGTAGTAAAAAGTTATTTGGTGTTTTATTGGGATGCCAGCATAAGAAGCCAAGATGAATGTGAAAGTATGCGACTAGGCTTGTTTGTGCAACCTTATTTAGGGCAGCATGTCTGTCTGTGCCTGCATGATCAGTCAGGGAGGGGGCATTATGGCGTCATTGGAGGCAATGATGTGTGTTGCTGGGAAATATTGTCCTTTCATTACACTAACAACAATCTGAGCCCACAAACACACACTGCCACATGCTGCGTTTTTTTTTTTGCATGACAAATTCAACAATGTGCTCTCATGAGGGTCAATGGATCACAATGCTAATATGCTAGGGCTAGATCCACTTTCAACTAGAACTTAAGAGCACCTGAAAGGAGTACACACTGCTGTGTAAACAACAACATCCTGCCTGGACCAGGTGTTTGGAACCCTCCTGTTGGGCTACTTTTCTCAAAAGCACTAATTACGTATGTCCACAAGTCTGCAAGTTTGACGTAGGAAAGAAAATTGACATTTTGGCCAAACCTGACATCAGCGAAATGTAGGAAAGACAGACGCTGGCCGTACGGACGAAGTGTGTAAGTTTGCCTTGCAACCTGAAAAAAAACGTAAGTGACCGTAGAGGTTGCTGCTTCAGAAGCAGTACAGATGCAAACAGGGCTGCAGCGTGCCTATCATGTACAATGGAGTCAGCTGCTTAACAAGCATCTCTCCTCTCCTCAGCGCTGTGAATGACGTGCGGGAGGGCTGCGGCCGGATTAGACGTGTCAGGTTTTTTCCATTCAGGAGCTGCACGTCTCGCTTAAAAGACGAGGGGGAAGAACCATGCGCCTCTACGTAGGACGGCGAGAGAAAAAGTCTTGAATGGAAGCGGCCTCCTCACCTCTTTGGGCAGCAGGGAGATGAAGTCTCGCTGGAACTGCGGCTCAATGACCTGCATCATATGCTTGACCTGCGTGGGCTCGCAGCTGTCAATCAGCTCGTCCAGCGCCAGTAACTTCTCGGGCCCTGTCCAGCTCTGCAACAAACACAGCACAGATATCAGATCCATACCTAAGATCGTTTTCACACCCTTCTGCATTCAAAGTTTGTTCCATGACAGGCTGCCATGGAAACAGCTTTTAAGCAATCATACTGGAGGATTCTCCTTTGAACAACAACAACAAAAAAAAAGCACTGAAGAAAATTGGAATCATAACCCACATTTGGACTTTGGAACTTGCTGGCTTGAATCTATGCAGCCAATGTAACGCAACACTTCTGTTTTTGCTACCATTTTTTATGAGATGAACTCAAAGATGTCAAACTTTTTCCACATCCACAATATCAGCATTTCTCTCAAATATTGTTGCCAAATCTGTCTAAATGTGTGATAGCGAGCACTTCTCCTTTGCTGAGATCATCCATCCCACCTCACAGGTGTACCATACCAAGATGCTGATTAGACACCATGATTAGTGCACAGGTGTGCCTTAGACTGCCCACAATAAAAGGCCACTCTGAAATGTGCAGCACCTGTACAGCACAATGCCACAGATGTGGCAAGTTTTAAGGTGGAAAAAAAAGATGTTTTCATGCTCTGAATACGAAGTACCTCCAACTTACTGAGCTACAACAGAGTGTTAGGGCCACATTCTGACTAATTCTTCCACCGCAGCCGGGCTTCTGCTCCACCCCTCCTCTTGCATGCACGGAGGGGGGCGGGTCAGGAGTTCAAACACACTGCAGAGATGAGGGAGATACAGCGCAAATCCAGTCTATATCGATATGAATGATATGGTTGTTTTTTGATATCGTACTTAAAAATAAATATCTACGTAATAAAAATAGATGTATCGCCCAGCCCTAGTTCCATCCCTCCAGTATAAAGGACGTATTCTCATATTGCAATAAGAAGTCATTCAAAGAGCTTTATTTTTTACGCAGTGCTGCAGATGCTCCTACAGCAACATTAGTTGGAATTGTTTACTTTTTGTATACTGAGCCCCTCAACAAGTGCTCACACTTAAGACGGGGAGGGGGCAACAGGTGGCATATTATCAGCCACCAGGAGTCCTCTGGGTGCTTATGTAAGCTTGTTTTTTTATTTAACAACATGCTGCCTTCTTGTGCTAAGCCCAAACTGCTCCAGACGTGCCCTCTGAAGCGGCAGCGGCCGGGAGTGGATGGCTGGGGGCACCAGCTGGTTTCTAGCAACAAGCACGCAAAGCAGAAGTGTGGCAAACTTGATGACAGTGCAGCACAATTAGAACTTTGGGAGCCTGTTCCTCCCTGACTTGAACGCATGCTTGGCTGTCTACGGCCCATGGCGTGTTTTCCCTCTGCAAAGCACAGAAAACTAACAAGGATTACAGACAGCGCGCCGGGGCGGAACATCTGGCTCATGCCGGCAACCTGCACGTTGGTGGCCAATGGCTTGAGGGAGAGATGCTGGTGCTGGAGCCACTCATGTCTTACATGACTTTGCTGCATCCCACATCACTTGGACCTCTTGCAGCCTTGCTCTTCTTATCATGGACGTGTAAGGCTCTGCCACATCCTAACAGGTTTACCAAACACTTCACATTGTCAGACATAAATCCTACACAAAGGTATGCATTCCAACATAAACACTAACAGAAGGACTACGGTAAAGAGATTGTCTAGACCATTGCAACGTTCCCTCTAAACTGCGCATGTGCACAATCATGCCCTCATCTTGTGTTCCCACTGCAACAAAATATAGCTCTGGGACATACAAACGCAGCATCATCTCCTGACGCAAGAGCAGTCTGAGTGGCAGATTACTATCACTGCCCTGCTCCGCTGAAAGACTGAGCAGATCATTCCTCCCCAAACCCATGCGGCTTTTCAACACAACAGCGGGGGAGCGATCAATCTAAAAATGTGGAGAAGTACAAATATCATGTGACCTAATAAGCCACTCCCACAGCGTGGTGCAGAAGAAGCGGCGGGTTTGATCTGCTAATGGCTGCAACGGGGAGGCTGATGAAACGCTTGAGACATCAGAAGGGAAACACCAAGCGAGCCGTCTCCATTTCATACTTCTGGGATGGAATTCTTACATCACAACATCAAAAACAACTTCAGCACTGATTCTTCTTCTGAGGAACAAAGATGCTAAACGGACGATTAGTTCATATCGAAAGCTTGGGAAAATATTTTTGATGAGGTGTTCCCAGTCCAAACATGAGACTGAAACACACGGAAGCCAACTAGGCCTGTCACAATAACTCATTTTGCTGGACGATAACTGTCCTACTAATTATTGCCGATTAACAACATTATTGTCAACATTTTCAGACCATGAATGTAATAATAATGTATGTAATGACAATAATGCCAGTACACCGATTACGATGTACTGATTATGGTGACAAACAACAAAAGTGAGTCCCGACGGAAGTTGGATCAATAAGCGGTAGGGTCCAGTCAACCTTACAACATCCTTTGTGTATTTAGAAGGTAAACAGGTTTTCTGTGTCTCATTTGTCTTATTTTCTCTTATTATGTCTACTATATTGGGTAATAGGAGTGTACAGACGACTATAGGCTTGTTATTTCATGTCTAGAGGGCTCTAATCATGTTAAAAGCCGTATTTAGAAGGTCAAACAGGTTTTCCGTGTCTTATTTGTCTCATTTTCACTAATGTCTACTACATTGGGTAATAACTATAGGCGTGTTATTTCATGTCTAGAGGGTTCTAATCATGTTAAAACCCATATTTAGAAGGTCAGGTTTTCTGTGTCTTACTTTCTCTTATGTCTACTATATTGGGTAATAGGAGTGTAAAGGTGACTATGGGGTGTTATTTCATGTCTAGGGGACTCTAATAATGGTAAAAAAGTGTCGGGTCTGGAGCCAATTAATGTCCATAAACGATGGATAATTACTGTATATTAAAATAGTAATAATATGATGAAAATAAAATCCATCCCTATGATGGTTGTTTGTCCTTCTGCTTCCTGACAGTACAGTGAATCTCGCATATTCACCAGGCAGCATCCACATCCACGCGAATTTGCTGATTTTTTGCCAAACAATGAATGTTTCTATCATCTGTTTTTCAGTGGAAAACATTGGTCATATCCCAATTGCTGAGAACATAACCGCCATGAATAGAAGTGTAAAGTGGATGTTTTCAAGTGTCAATAGAGTTGTGATGTCGGCCATCTTGAAGGAAGCAAGATGAGCAGCGTCTTGGTATTAATAACGCCTCACATCAGATAGCATCTGTTCCACCTTTTAATACCACCAACATGCTTGTATCCCCCACCAGGTTGGGCGAATTCCAATTCCACGCTACAGTGCCCACCGTGATGCGCTGGGCAACAACGAAAAACAACAATTATCTGGCACACCAAGGTGGCACACCAAGGAAACATTGATTAGGGACAACATCTGCTCCCACCCCCCTTCTCTTTTCTGGAATAAAAGTCCTAACGTGCTGACCTGAAATGTTCGGAGCCATTCCTGGAGCCCCGTGGGCGGCTGGATGGAGGTGATCCGCCGCCTCTGCTGGCCCTGACCGTTGGCGGTCCTAATGTGGCCGAAGGTGGTGGGCGTGGCAGGGCAAGGGACCAGTCCTGTAGGGCTGCGGGGGGGAAACATTCAGTTAGGTCCATAAATATTTGGAAAGAGACAAAGTTTTTCTCATTTCACATGAATCCATTCAGCTTTAATTCAGTGGGTTGAACATGAAAATGTGAGGAACACAACCCCTTCATTAACAAAAGTAACAAACAAATAAACTGAAAGTAACATTTCTAATACTTTGCTGGCAATGACCGCCTGAAGTCTTCAACTCATGGACACCTCCAGACGCAGTTTCCTCCTCTTTCATGCTCTGCCAGGCCTGCTGAGCAGTGGTTTGCACTGTTTGCTGTTTGGTCGTGGGCCTTTGTTTCTGAACTTTAGTCTTTAAGAGGTGAAATGTATGCTCAATATCCCTCCTCATTGTTTTAATAAAGTCCTGGTCTGCTTCACTGGCAGGATGTTTGGGTCATTGTCCGTCGGCAGTACAACACGCCGCCCTTCAGTCTGTCTGGATTTGAGACACTTCAAAATTCATCCGCCTGGTTGTGTCCCGTGTCACATCGCCAATAAACACCAGTGACCCAGTGCCGCTGGCAGTGCGTGCCACTGCCCAAGCATCACACTGCCTCCGCCATGTTTTACCCCAGACATGGTATGCTTTGGCTCATCAGCTGGATTACGCTTTAATCATACTTTTTTTTTTTTGCCATCATCCCGGTAGAGGTTGATCTTGGTTTCATCTGTCCAAAGAATGTTCATCCACAACTGTGCTGGCGTTTTTCTGTCTTTTGTGGGGGGCTTTATAGCAAGGTTCAATGTGGCTTGTATCACACTGCCTCTGCCATGTTTTACCCAAGACATGGCATGCTCTGGATCATGAGCTGTATCACTTTTTTCTTGCCATCATTCCAGTAGAGGTAGATCTTGGTTTTACGAATGTTCATTCACAACTGTGCTGGTGTTTTTTTACAAGGTTCAATGTGGCCTTTCTATTCTTGAGGCTTATGAGCTTGTAGCCTGCAGTGAACCCAAGACATGATTCACTGAGGATTGAGCAAGGAACTCAAACAATGTACAGAGATGAGTAAATTCAAAAACAATACAAGCAGTTGATGTTTGCTAAATACAAGGCAGAAGAGTCTTGATCATCACAATGATTGTTCTGTCAAGCTTGTTTTTGTTTTTTTTACTGTTAATTACAGTCAAACTTGTCTATAGCGGCCACTAGAGGGATTCTGTAAAAGTGGCCGCTATAGACAGGTGGCCTCTATAGACAGGTTGGCGTCCAGTTTGAATGTTGACCAGTAGAGGAAAAAAAGAAAGAAAAAAAAAGGGGGGGGGAAGAATAATAATAATAATGTTGACCAGTAGAGGGCACTGCGGACTGCGGATAAAAGTTGTACAGCACTACTAGGCTTGTTATTATCATGGTTCATGGTTTTAAACCTGAACATGCATGAGTTTTTTGCAATTTTTGCAATTTTGCATGTCCAAAAAGGAGTAGGAAGAAGCAAAGCTTATTTAATCCTACCCCTCATCAGTTTCACATCAGTTGCAATACATTTATTCACCTCTTGTTCTTCCAAGTGTACTTTGTAGGTCTACATGGCAATGTAGTGCAATCATAGCCAAGGTTTTTACTTACTAAAAGGAAGCTAGAGGCTTAATAATAACTGATAGAATATATCCACCACCCACAGAACAAAGCTGTGCTAGTAATGTCTTACGCTTGTTTTTAATATTTTACTTTTTATACGGCAGAGTTGTCATTACAGCTTTAGTTCATCAGGAAGTGAGGGCAAGTGACGGTGGGCGTCCCGAGCAGGAGAGCTAGGCTCAGTGCTAGCTGTGAGTTTGGAGAGAGTTGGGAAGTGTGTTTATGTTTGGCGTGGATGTAAAGTCCTGCAGTGTTCTCCGCTGTTAATAAAGCCATTAAAGTGCATCGGCGACGTGAGTCTCTCCTTCCCCACAACAAGCGGCATTACAGTATTGAAACACATTGTGCACATTGTCTCACACCAGGAAATAAACGGTGTCACTTGTTACAGGCATTGGCTGGACAGCTATGTAGTGGGGCTTGTTTAACCTTTGCCTTGTGGGCAAGCAGGAAGGAGAGACGATGCTGAGAGATGTGTGTGTGTTCTGAGCTGCTGTCTGGTGGCCGCGTTCAATAAATAAAGTTGGCAGAAGCAACAGGAGAAGTTTCCTTCTTTGCTTCGGAGCTGAATAACACTGACAAGTTAACAGACTAGTAGCGAACGGAAAAGAAGACGGCTTTGTTTGTGTCGAATACAGAAGATGAGGACTTTGATGGATTTGTGGATGAGGATTGATGAAAAATAACGTGGGTACATTCTAAAATACTTCAATTAAGTACAACCGAACTCAGTTTTGCTCCCGCTGCCGCATGCATGCTAGCACATGTTTTTTTTTTTTTTATTGTAGCGTCGCTGGGAGCACGTCCTGTTCCCAGCCTAATTTGCGGTAATGTTTTGGTGCAAATGCTCTTAAAGTTACATGTTTGACCAGGAAATAGCAAGCTCAAAAGAAGACGGCTTTTTTATGTGGAACAACTGACAGTTTGTGTGGATCTTGTGAATGATTGTGACTGAGCTAGGACTCACTAATTAAAGTCTACACACGACGGCTTCATTGATTGAAAAACGAAACTTTTTCGTGCATGAAGCTTCTACTTGAGTTGGTAATTTGGCCGCTATATGCAGGCAGATATTGACCAAGGGAGACAAAATGGGTGGCCGCTGGCCGCGTTGGACAGGTGACTGCTATACACAGGGTCTATAACATGTACATTTGCTGGGGGGGATTTTTCAGTGGCTGCTATAGGGAGGTGGCTGTTCTATAAAGGTGGCCGCTAAGACAGGTTTGACTGTATTATTATAATGATTGTCATATAAAATATGAGATGGAATGCAGGAAGTGAATAATATGTACTGTACTAGATGTGGAATAGATGGGGGGTAGGATTAAATAAGCTTTGCTTCTTCCTACTCCTTTTGGACATGTGGAACTGTGAAAGGATGATTCATGAGATGTATTCCATTGGAACCTTCATGTTCAAATAAACTAAACCAAACCCTCTGTATTTCTCTTTACGGTAGACTTGGACAATGACACACCTACTTTCTTTAGGGTTTCTAACTTGGTTGGCTGTTGTGAAGAGGTTTCTCTTCCCCATGAATCATCCACCACTGTTGTCTTCCCTGGACTTCCGAGTCGTTTTGCGCTGCCGAGTTCACGGGTGCTTGCTTTCTTTCTCAGGATTTACCAAACTGTACATTTTGCCACTCCTACTGTTGTAGCAATTTTGAAGATGTGTTTTTTTCTGTTATTGCAGCTTAAGGCTGGCTTGTTTCACCTGCGTGGCAAGCTGCATGTTGTCTTCACAGGAAAAATCTACCAAATGCAAGCACCACGCCTCAAGTCAACTCCAGCCCTTTTATACGTTTAATTAGGAACTGCCCCCAAATGGCCTGTGAGTCAATTGTCCAATTACTTTTGGACCCTTTTAAAATGGGATGGCACATGTTAAGTAGCTGAAACCCCAAAACTCTTGAATTTGAATGTGGATACCCTCAAATGAAAGCTGAAAGTCTGCACTTTATGTGCACGTCTGTTATATAACTATAATTGAAAGTATATTGAAAGTAATAGGTTTCATTGGACTGGTAAAAAACAAAACCTTTGTCAGTGTCCAAATATGTATGGACCTAACTGTAAGAGCATGAAGATAGCAAACAAGACAGAAGGTGGCTGGGAGGACATATATAACGATCACAGGCGCATTCGATTTGCAGCCAGTGTAAAAAAACAACACAAATATGTTCCTGCATTATTATTTGCAAGACGCCGATCCATCGGCCACCGGTTAGTATCAGTCGATTTCCGTTAAAAAAAACATGTGACAGACATAGGCCGATAAATGCCTTTCAAAGCCGATGTCAGTAACCGATGTGGCAAACCCTACGTGCTGTGTCAAGTAGCGTTGCCAAAACCCATATTGTGCCCACTTTGTCCCGTACTGCCGCGAGAATCAACACTAGTCTGTAAAACCTCAATGGCTAACTCTAGCTAGCTCACTGTTTAGCTCCTTTTTGTCCCACGGGGAAGTGGATATCACGTTCATGAGGTACGTACCGACTTTCATTAAACTATTTGTTTTGTGAACATAAAGCCTTATGATGGTCTGTCAGCTCGCCAGATGATTTTGAGTAGCTCACCAAAGGCTCAAAGAATACTTGCTTCAACTCTTGGTAGCTTTTATTACAAGTGTTGAATTCAGACTTGATGCCTTATGTAATGAATGACAAATGAGCACCAAATAGCATAAAGAGTGTTTTTGGTAGAGATGCGCTTGGTAAATAAAGTCGTGTACAACTGAAATGTTGCCAGTCATAAATAAAAGACAAATAAAGCACACCACAGGATATATCCTCCTTATTTCTTTGGATGCACAGCAGAGCCTGCGTATGGGCCAGCATAATGATCCATGCTTACACTTAAGTGGCCGTGTTGAGAGTGAATTTTAATGTGGCAACATGTGCATTAAGTATGCATGGGGTGGAATGGGATGGGGGGGCTGGAATGTGTCGGGAAGCATGATTCCGTTTGAAGTCACCCAAGATTGCATCTTTGATTTATTTTTACTTTTTACTTTTTCATACGTGTGTTGTTCCATTTTTAATTCTGTGGCTTTTGATGCATAGCAACGTGCGGTCTAAGGTGACATGCGGCGTGGAGGAGCTCACCTTGGATACTCGGGACCTTTACAGGGCTTCTTTCCTGAAGGGAAAGATCGGACCTCGGGGCCATGGTCCAACTTTCTCTTCATCTGAGGAAAGACAGGAAATAAAAGATGCTGTTAACAAGACGAGCTTTTGGAGAACAAGATAGAAATGAAAGCAAGTGCGTATCATGCTAACCAAAAAAAACACAGAATCTTCCTTCCATTTTCTTTCTTTACAGCACTTTTGCTTCCAACTCCAACAAAACTTAAATTACAGACAGGAAGCAGGTCACAGCTGGGGTTTTTTTTTTCAGTAAATTGCCTCGGTGTTGTTAGCATTGAGTCTGCAATGCAGCATATTAAAAGTGCAGGCGTCGCATTGATGCATGGGGACTCCACGGATATAAAGAATAGACGCCACTGTATACTGTACACTCCGAGCAAATAAAAAGACACCTTCACAATCTAATCACATCCCACACCTAAAACTGCTCACAACACACAAAAACTGCTGGAATGAGTGCACAGCAATCACTCGTCACTCGTGCCACCTTTTCCTCTCTCTGCAAACAATAAGGAGCTCGTGCAAAAGTCTGAAATTGATGCCTTTGCTTCCTACCACCTTCTCTCATCAAGCACGTGCAAGAAAACGCCCGCCTCATCACCTCGACATCCCCTGTGATTTAACAAGCTTACCCAATGGACAGTTCAAGGAAAAGTGCATGCTTTTGGCGGGGATTTTGCATTCTGAAGATATAAAAACAGGTAAAAAGAGGCAGGTAATGAATGCACATAATGGGACACACCTATTAAAACACCTTCAAAAAGCTCCAACAAGGTTTTATGGTTTTCTATTATTACAAGTCATACTTGTAGTATTTTGTGAACTTCCTTCCTGGGTGCATTGATTTCACATAGCAACATAGAAAGGAACGCTACACCTAGCCTCAAAAACAAAAACACAGGAGCAGCAGAGGCAGCTCCAATATGTAGCTTTGGCTAGCGACTTGAGGCATTGTGAGCGAGCGTGTGGTGAAGCTAGTCGCTAGCCGGCTAGTAGCTAGCTGCTGTAGTGTGGGGAGGTGTCACTACGCCAGTAAGGTAGTTCTTGGGTGTAACAATGTTCATAACAACAATAATACAACAATGTGGTTCATATGGAAATGGAGCCTTGCTGGAGGTTTTCTCAGGAGGCTTTATAGGTGGAATAGCTGTGTCCCATTACGTGCATTACGTACCTGCCTCTTTTTATCTGTTTTTGTATCTTTAGAAGGCACAGAAAAGGGAAAGATATGTGTTCATGTCTCACATAAGGCTTGTGGCTGATGAGCAACATAAAGTGCACTTTTCCAAAATGATGGATACATTGTACATGCATGCCCTTGTTCCTCAATTCTTTGTGTGTGTGTGTGTGGTCCTCCAAGTTGGCAAAAAAACACACTGCTAAAAACATCAGAGGTGTCCCAAGTGCGGCCCAAGGGCCACTTGTAGCCCACAGCTATGTTGTTCACGGCATCTGGCATATAGTAAACGTACAAAGCGCATGAGGCAACCAGATTAGAGGCACACTGGGAAGAAAAGGTGTGGTTAGAAGACAAATATAAAGGAAAGGTTTCCCCTTCCATACACAGCAGCTAACTGCTTTGCATTTCTTCACCTACATTGGGTTTGGTTTCAGCACGTTCAGTGAATAAAAAGGTGGAGAATATCAAAGTGGTCTGTTGCTTCGGTATGCAGCCCCCATTGGTCGGGCATGAATAAATGTCAGCAGGGTTGTCAAGTGCTATTTTCGCAACCAACACCCTGAAAAATGCCACAATCCTCGTGGTCGCACGTTTTCTCGCCTCTCTTGTTGAACACAGTGCAAAATCAGGAGTTTATAAATACAAAAATATGCTAAACCAGCTTTAAAATCAACACAAACAATGCATTGCTTCTGAAAGTGACATGACAATTGTGACTCCAATTGTGACAACATGCCTTTGAATATTGTCATTCATCCACGTCATTGGTGGGACACACACACCCCTCAGACTTGATAGGACAGCGCTAGTCTGAGATCCAATCTATTTATCCTGTAAAGGAGGAGGCAGGTCCAGACCGGGGTGGTTGGCTCTTTAGTGGTGTCAAATGACGATGGTGAGGGTACAATGGAGTGGGGCCTCTGCTTGCCAACGATGGTGGTCTGGGTGGTATCACCTTCGTTGGCATTCAGATGTAATTCAGATGCAATGATGGTCATGGACCCATCTGAAAGGTGGCTGTGCCTTGTTTATTTCTTAGGGGGAAGGGGTGACAGGACAGCAGTGTATGTGGGAGAAAGGTGGTGTGGGAGATGACTTCTCAACCTTAACGTAGATGCCTTCCCTTGCTACTCTTTCAAACCATCCATCTTCGAGCACGAACTGATGAAGCCTGCTCGGATGTCTTCTAACACAAGCTGAACAGTCCAGCTGCCATCCATTCAATGTCCTACGAATTGTGACAGCATTTAAACCAACTAGCCGACAAGCTACGTTTTCTAAAGTTTGGTCTCCAACCTGACCCACGGCAACGTAGTATCTGCAAGTATTCACATGTGGATAAAAAGCTAAAGGCAACATTGTTATTTAGATCTTGGCAGCCTGAAATTCACTCAACTACAGGGAGAACAGGTCAGAACCTCATCCAAACTGGAGACACGCCGTAGGGATCAGCAAAGAGGAAATGGAAGAGGAGTGAGCTGCGTATGAATCAAAGATGATACAAATACCGTCAATGTATGTGCATGTTGTAGCATAGCATGTTGTAGCATGCTTTGCCACAATTAGGACGACCACCCCAAATTTGTCCTTGACCAAACATCACTTGTTCTCTGGTATTACCATACCTAACTTATTGTGTGGAGATACGGGGAAATAAATACAAAAGTACAGTTCACTTGCTGAATGTACTGCAAAACAGATGATCTAGTGCATTTTCAAACAACTAAAATGATGCATAAAGCAACAAAATAACCTGCTACCCAAACATGTCTTCTCAACAAGAGGAGAAATATGACCTTAGCGAACAATGAAACTCCAAGCACTTATAAAACCCTCAGCATTTCAGTATGCGGAATCAAATGATGGAACGGATTGGGCGAGGAACTCAAACAATGCACTAAGATGAGCGATTTCAAGAAACAATACAAGCAGTTGTTTGCAAAATACAAGGAATAAGAGTCCTGAACCACTGCGTACGTACAATGCTACTGTATGTCTAATCACTACAACACTCACTACTAACTCTTCATTCTTGGGAGCTCATAGTCCGTGCTCACCCACTATGTTCTGTTCTGTCTGTTTTATACTTACTATTATTTATTATGACTTTTATATGAATCATTTACGCCGACAAGAACTATTTTACCACATTGTTACAGTACATTACCTTATCATTTTCCTGTGTATTTTAAATTGGCAAACACTATGTTTGGAATACAGGAAGTGAACAAATGTATTGCAATTGATTTGAAACGGATTTGGGGGTGGGGGGGTGGTTGGATTCACTAAGTTTGGCTTAGGTCGGAAGGGGGTACGCCACTGTAAAGTTTGCCTAGCCTTACAAAAGCAGGCTAACATGTTTTTACATTCTAATTTCAGCAGTTTCAGTAACGTCTCACAACTGGGGGGGGGGGGTCCATTTGAGGTTTTAATTAGCGCACCCCCCGTGTAGAATCAGTAGTGACGGCAGCCCATTCTTTTGTGTGTCAAAAAGAGGCTGGCCAACTCAAGACTATACAATCAATGCACCACAGCGACTGACAGAAGAAGAAGCACGTGTACATGACCAGCACGCTAATGCGCCCCGTTGACAGCCCACCCCCAAAGGACATTAAGCCTGTGATCTACTGCACAATTGGTGATTTTCTCCTGTTTGTACGTGAAAGTACACTCTGAGAGACGCTTTCACACCGCATGACTTACTCAAAGGAATGGAAGGGTGGGTTACTACTGTATATCCTGGCCCAACTAAACAACTACCGCTTCAGAACACCTGGGCTTGACACCATCTTGGTACCATCTGGAACTAACTGGATTCTGCCATTCACATTCATTGAGAACACTCGTTACTAGGGGTGACACAACACCTCTCATTCTCTCACATGGCCAACAACCAGGCCTGCAATGATCATGGATAAATGAATCAAACACACCATAATGAAAATGAACCGGATCATTTTGCCTGTCTCAATATATTTCCATGTGCATGTTTCCCTCATCCCTCGCCTCCAAACACTGGCGACTGAAATGTAGCATCAATGTTTACCAAAGACGGGAAGGTACGGAGGGAGATGTGTTTAACCAGTCTCCATCACTCCAGTGTGTGTGTGTGTGTGTAGGGGTTAGAGAGTATTTATGTTTGTGGTGAAGATCAGGCTCCACAAACTGAGCGTCTTGTTCTTCAAGTGGTGATCTCACAGCAATGGCAGTTCCAAGGAGAGCTTGGGTGGGTGTGTGTTTTCTATTTAAGCGTCACAGGGAAAAGAGGACTGTTTGGGTGAGAAGAGTGTGCGTGCATGTGTGTGTGTGTGCGTGCGTGCGTAAGGGAACATCAAACAAAATAAAAGGCGTAGAGAAGAAATATCTAACAAGCCTCTTCTTGTGTGCGTGTGCAGCCTGGGAAAGAGGACGGGGAGTGGAATGTTTGTAAATGGACCGAGCGCTTCCGCCGCAGCCTTCTTTTCATTGCCTATCTGGCGGCCCCAATGCATGACAGATGGACGGATGGATGCGGGCGGAAAAAAAAGAAAAGAAAAAAGTTGACGATATTTTTAAAGACAGCCGTCACTCACGTGTGATTGGTCTCGACAGACAGCAGCAACATCCTTCAGCAACGCACTTTTGAAACCATCTTGCCTTGCACACATACCACTAATTATTTATGTACACATATTTATAAATATATCTATATATTATGACAAAAAAGCCAGTGAGGCACCCTGCAGGGCTGACTTAGCCTTGTGTATGTATTACACGCTCTGTACGCTCGCCTTCATATTCATTTATCATGGCTGCCACAGCAGATATCCTGAAGGATATGCTACCTCACACGGGCTGACACAGTGACCCATTATCTGCGGTCCGAGCCCGGGGCCAATGCAAAATGTCACGGGGGTGGGGGTTTAGTGGCGGTGGAGGCAGTGAAGACAGTGGGTGACTCCAACAGGCAACTGGTCAGGCGCAAAAGGAGAAATGCTGCATAACAAGCAAAGCTGAAAACTGGCCAGGAATGCAGCCCAATTGAACTCAGGCTGGAGTACTGGAGTACTACTGCATGGGTACATTAGTACTACATCATCTCCATGCTTGGAGTGACAGGACCGGAGTACATGTGGAGGTGACGATGCACCATAAATCAGGACGCCAGATGAGGTTGTCAGGTAAATGACTAAAGAGAGACTAAATGTGCTGGGGGAAAATATATATATATATATATACACACATACATATATATACACACACACACACACACAAACACATACACAAAATATGCTAAGGGCCAGGCTGTCCCTGGAGGTCTGCAGCACGCTGCTACGTCCTCCTCCGCAGTGACAGAACAACCTGCCCCGCGTTAAATACTCCTAATCATAAAGAGCGAAAAAGGAGGGGGGCGGCACACAATGCGGCAGGATGGCTTTTTTTGTACTCACTTTGTAGAAAATCATCTTCAAAGTGCCGTAGAACCCCATCGTGGTGGGAAAAGGCGTCCGGTGCTGCTCCTCAGTGACGCGGGGTGAAATGTGGCTTAGCGGGCGGTGCTGGTGCTCGTGCTCGTCTCTGGTGTGAACATGCTCGGGGGAAGGGGAGGGGGGCACGTCACCGGGCTGGCGGGCGTTCGGTACGATCCCCAAGCGACGGCATGTAAAGGCGAAACCGGAGAAAACAAAACAAAAGCTCCGCCGACTCTCAAGCGGAAGTTGGTGTGTGCGTGTCAACGACGCGATGCGGCGGTCAACGCGGAGGCTGGAGCACCGCGGAGCAGCCTCGCCGAGCAGGCAGTGATGAGATGCGGGGAGGAGCAGCAAGAGCTCCTCTTCCTCTGCACACGCTGCAAACACCACTCCTCCCAAAGCACCGGATTACAGCACCCCCCAGTGGAGAGGATTGGTACAACAGGGCTGCTCACACTTTTTCAGCCTGCGAGCTACTTTTAAAAGCTCCCAAACATCTACCTCCTACTACAAATATATATATTTACAAACATGAGTATGTATGCATGTTGTACATCTATCAGGGGTGGGAGCTTCATGTCAGCTGAGTGGTGTCACATGACATCTACAAAGTGACGTTTACGCCATCGACCCACACTACTCGTGATCAACCAGTAGCTCATGATGGGTGTAATGGGCACCCTGATCTAAAAGCTTCCTCCTCCTCCTCCTCCTTATCATCACCACCACCACTCGCACTTGTTGAACTGCACAAACTCCCAAGTCATGCACTACGCCCAACAGTGGGTGCCATACAAACATCCATAACAAAAAACACAGCATTGTAATGCCAGCAAAAGTACTTTGGTTTGAGGGAATAGTGGTATTATTTTGTTGATATTATCCCTAATTGTATATTTTATTACAAGCGCCCCGATGTGCCACCCCGGAGGTCGGTAGAATCAGGATATAGAGCGGGTGGCCCAGAAAGGCGCACTGTGGTCGGACACACTCTCTGAGCGCCCCGATGTGCCGCCCTGGAGATCGGTAGGATCAGGATATACCTGTAGAGCGGGTGGAGCCACCTGGTGTGGCTCAGCAAGGTGCACTGTGGTCGGACACGCTGTAAGAACTCCCCGCCGTGCCGCCATGTTCTCATGCCAGAATACTGGAAGCATGTATCTCTTCTTCGGACATTTGCTCAGCATTACTGAGGATATAAGTAGTTCTGCTGCTCACATTTGGTATTACAGTTTACTGCATGGACGTCCCGACACCTCTCCACGCATTCCCCATGATGAGGCCGCAAGATTTCAAAACAAGTGCACTTTTCATTTAAAGTACAAGTTACTGAATGATTTGCATGTTACATAAAAAACTGGACACGTGTTGCTTTTGTTCCCTTAAGCATGCAACAACCAGTGGCGCTGCTTCTGCTGCTAATTAGATCTGAGCCCAGCTCCTCTGTTCAGGCTAACAATGTTGCGGTACCTCCCAGCCTGTGCCGCGCTCGAGCCGTCTTCAGGTGGAAGGGGAGTAATGTCATCCACTGACTGAGCCTTAAAGAAGCATCTCCACACATATAGGGTTCTTCTACACCTATTTCACCACCCTAAAGTGTGTGCTTTTTGTGTCAGTGAATAACAGAGACAGACAGAAACAGAAACGGATGCAGCTCGTCTAATGGGCAGTCATTCTCTGCACACAATGCTGTAAAATCCCATGCTTGTGGTTAAGGAAGGCGTAGTCGTGATGCAATTCCAGTGGCTTTATTACCAAGCAGCAAACACACACACACACATACACACAAACATACACACACACACACACACACACACACACACACACACACACACACACACTCATAGAGCCTGAATGGAACTAGCATGCTCTGTTGAAATTACTTGGATTGCTTGTACTTCAATTATTGCTTTAAATCAGCTTCTTAATGAGCGCAAAGGGCTGTTTTAATGTACATGTGGCCTCATGTGGACGATGAATGATCACCATGGCCCCCCCAGTAAACATATGGCTGTGAAAAGATGTTCCTATAAGATGTACTGTATAATGCTTTGGAGCCTTGTCGCTATCATGGAATACTCATGGGATATATGATGGCTCAACAAACACACAGCTAAGTCTGTCCTGATTGAGTCTGGTCCTCCTCATTTCAACTTTGTTTCTGAAACGTGACCAAACCAGAGGGGTGGGTGCGTTTATTCATTATATCTGGCGATTTCAACCACTGTAACCTCAGGACTGTCCTCCCCAAATATTACCAGCATGTGAGCTTTCCCACAAGGGAAAATAACATCCTGGACCAAGTCTACAGCAACATGAAAGGTGCTTTGAAGGCTGTTCCAAGACCCCACTTTGGTAAGGCTGACCACATCTCTATATTCCTTTATCCAACATACAGACAACTTCTTAAAAAAGCTCCCCCTGTACGTACAGCAGTTAAAGTGTGGAATGAAGAAACTGATCAAGTACTTCAGGACTGCTTTGGCTGCACAAACTGGGATGTGTTTAAAACTGCAGCGGGGAGGGAAGATTGTACTGTTGATTTGGATGAATATGCTTCTGCTGTTACTGGCTACATTAGCACATGCATAGAGACTGTTACCACCACCAAGTATTACAGAAAATACCCTAACCAAAAACAGTGGATGAACTGTGATGTAAGGGCTAAGCTACGTGCTCGTTCGACTGCATTTGTCATGGGCACCGCTGATGACTACAAAAAGGCCAGATATGAGCTGAGGAGGTCCATACGAGAGGCCAAAAGACAGTACAGACAGAAGCTGGAGGGCTACTATTCCACCTCAGACCCTCGGCGCATGTGGGCGGGGCTCCAGCACATCACAGACTATCGACAGCAGAGTAGCGTAGCCACGTCCAGCCAAACCACACTTCCAGATGAGCTGAACGAGTTCTATGCCCGCTTTGACACCCAAACTCCTGATGAGCAGAGAGGGTGGCTGAACCTGGGGAGCACACAGGACTCACCTCTCATGGTGACATCAGCTGATGTGCGCAGGGTTCTAAACAAAACAAACCCACGAAAAGCAGCAGGGCCAGACAACATCTCAGGACGTGCACTTCGGGTTTGCTCATCAGAGCTAGCTGATGTGCTTGCTGACATATTTAACCTGTCGCTTGCACAAGCATCTGTACCGACCTGCTTTAAGTCCACCACCATAGTGCCCGTACCCAAGAAGAGCAACGTGACCTGCTTGAATGACTATCGCCCTATAGCACTCACTCCTATTGTTATGAAGTGCTTTGAAAGAATAGTCATGACCCACATCAAAAAGAGCATCCTGGCGGCAACTGTGGACCCTCTACAGTTTGCATATCGCCAGAACCGGTCCACGGATGATGCAGTCAACACTGCCATCCACACAGCCCTTTCTCACCTACAGGGCCAGGACACATACGTCAGAATGCTATTTATAGACTATAGCTCTGCTTTTAATACAGTCTGCCCCCACAAACTCACAAATAAGCTCCTCACACTTGGCCTGTCTCCCTCCCTCTGTAACTGGGTGTTTAACTTTCTCACAGGCAGGCCCCAGTCAGTCAGAGTCCACAACCGCACATCCAGCTCAAGAATTGTGAGCACTGGGACCCCACAGGGGTGTGTGCTGAGTCCACTCCTCTACACGCTCTTCACCTACGATTGCGTGGGCTCCCAGAACAACACCAGCATCATTAAATTTGCAGATGACACTACAGTCATCGGACTGATCACTGGTGGTGTTGAAACATCATACAGAAGAGAGGTGGCGGACCTCATAGCTTGGTGTCGTGATAACAATCTCCTTCTCAATACAGATAAGACTAAAGAGATGATCATTGACCCAAGAACAAGGGAAAAGGAGCCGCATAGACCCCTGTTTATTGATGAGACTGAGGTGGAGAGGGTGAAAACCTTCAAGTTCCTTGGCACACACATCAGCGAGGACCTCACCTGGTCTCACAACACCCAACAAATTATGAAGAAGTCCCAAAGGAGACTGTACTTCCTGAGAAGACTGAGGAAATTTGGCATGTCCACCACAATCCTGAGTTGCTTCTACAGATGCACTATCGAAAGTGTCCTTACCGCCTCCATCACTGTTTGGTACGGTAACTGTACAACACGTGATAGGAAGGCACTCCAGCGGGTGATCAAGACCTCACAGAACATTGTTGGGGCAGCCCTCCCCTCACTGCAAGACATTTATAAATCTAGAGTCCTACGAAGAACACACAACCTCATCAAGGACAGCACACATCCACAACACTCATTATTCACACTCCTACCGTCAGGCAGACGCTACAGGAGTTTGAAGTCCAGGACCACAAGGCTGGCAAACAGCTTTTACCCACAGGCCATCAGGCTTCTCAACGAAGCACTCGCACACGCCGCACGCAACACACGCACACACTCATAGCACTTTATTTATTTATTTATTTATTTATTTATTTATTTGTATTATTTACTTGTATTAATGTCTCTTCTGTTGTTGTTGCTTAATTTATTGGTATATATGTTTATGTGTTTATGTTTCTTATGTTCTTATTCTTTCTTGTGTTTCCTTTCTTTTCTTGGGAGAATGAACAGAATAAGATTTTCATTGCATGGTATAACTGCTGTTTTACCATGCACATGACAATAAAACTCTTGAATCTTGAATCTTGAATCTTTGTGCCATATTCAGGGACAATATACTCACCCAAAAATTGTCATTTGGGCTTTTTTCGTCTTTTGAGTATGTGTCATTCAAAATGGTGTTAAAACAGACTTCCATGCTTGATATTAGCATTTAAACAGATTTGTTTTATTGATGATTTTACTGAATGACTTTCAGTTGTGTGCACTGATTTGGACTGTCTGGTCATTACAGGGGACTTGAACGTCCATGTCCATGTAGCTAATGAACTCACTGCTGTCCTTGAAATGTTTGGTCTAACTCAGCATGTGACGGAACCCCCCCACAGCAGAGGGCACACTCTTGATTTGATCGTTACTAAGGGTGCTGCTATTTCAAATGTGAATGTTGTGGATGTTGCTTTGTCTCATCATGTTTGTGTTTTCAACCAAACCTTGCGTAGAACAAGGAACAGTTATTTTCCTGAAACAAAACAGTCGAAGAGATCAACTGCAGTCTGAGTCCATCAACGTGCTGCCTTGATGAGTGAGCCCTATTGTTCAATCTGTACATGCTTCTTCTAGCAGCGTGTCCTACCTCAACTATGGAGACCACACTCAGATCTACGTGTCACTGATGGCCGTTGAACGTGGTCCTGCTGATTTACTTTGTCACTGCATCAAACACATCAGTGTGTGGATGCAAAACAACTTTCTCCAGCTGAACTCAGACAAAACTGAAATCATAGTCTTTGGCCCACAGAAACAAAGAGAAAGTGTTATTAGCCACCTTGAGACTCTTTCCCAAAATCTAATCATCAGGTTAGAAATCTAGGGGACTCAGATCAGCCACTTTAATTTAATAGCATCATCAGCTTTTTTCCACCTAAAAAGATTGCCAAAATCAAGGGAATAGTGTCTAAGGCAGATTTAGAGGGACTAATCCATGCCTTTGTCTCCAGCAGGCTAGACCACTCTAACGGCCTTTTCACCGGGTGTAAAACAGCTGCAGTACATCCACAATGCTGCTGCTCGAGTCCTGACTAGAACCAGGAAATATGAGCATAACAGTCCAGTACTCAGGTCTCTGCACTGGCTTCCTGTCGCTCAGAGAATAGACTTTAAAACAGCTCTGCTTGTGTACAAGTCTTTTCATGGTCTTGATGGCCAAAGTACATCTCTGACATGTTAGAACCACACAAACCATCTCCGGCTCTGGGAAGCTCAGGGAGGGGTCGAAACACGCTGAGGCTGCGTTTCAGTTGTACGCTGCCAAAATCTGGAACAATCTTCCAGACGATGTGCGACAATCCTCAACTTTGGCAACATTCAAATCCAGACTGAAAACACTTCTATTCAAATTTATCTCCACTTTTTTTTGTTTTATGCAATTTTATGTCATGATTTTATGAAGTGATTTTACCGTTCCTTTCTGTGAAGCACTTTGAATGACCTTGTGTATGAATTGTGCTCTAGAGATAAACTTGCCTTGCCCATGGAATAGTGCTTAGAAGACATTATGTAAACAAGACACAACTTACTCTGTTCTGTGGCAACTTTGACATGTGGTTGTTCTCATCTTGTTTTTTTTTACCTGGGTACTGGCGGAATAGCATCCCGTTCCAAAATGCGTTTATAGCGTACTTTCAAGCTACATGCTTCTTGTAAAGGTGTTCCTTCATAGCCGTCTTCCATGAAATGATCGCTGCAAAGAACAGAACTCGAGGTGGGCGACCATCTGTCTCTCGTTCTCTGCTTCGTCCATTGTTGTCTTAAAACTTCCTCTTTTGGAAAACAAAAAACAAACTTACAGCATCACTGGGATAATATGAACATCCAGCAGCAACACGACGTTTTGGCCTGACTACTATTTGGATGAAATATATACTGAACAAAGTCCACCATCTACCTGGAGAAGGGTTTGTTTACTCTGCTTTAGCTGAGAGGTGTCACCCCGATGACGTCACTTCCGGAAATGAGACTGAACTGTGAGAGGTAGCTCGTCATGGCTGGCGCCATCAACTATAAATGTAATTTTTGCCAATTTACCATTTGCTTTCAACAAATGGAACAATGTAGAACATAACTACAAATAATATATAACATATTTAAGCAAAGTTGATGAATTATGTCAGGGACCTTTAAGTGCATGTTATATGCGGGCCCTAGAGTCCATTATATTTGTACACTTTAATACAGGCCGGTTACAAAATGGATGGCGGGCCACATTTGGCCCACAGGCGGTAGTTCGGACACCCCTGTTACACTATATATCCCATACAGCTATAGATCATAGCGTACGTGTGTACTTCAGTGCATTGCATGACGAGTGAACAGTGCATAGCATAACAAATTGATGAGCCCATTAAACACCAAAGCCAATCAGCAGCACATTAATCAACTATAATAACCTCTCAGATGATTATGATGAGTGTTAGTGTTTGTGGTGCACCTGCATGCTAAAAGAGCCAGTATTAGCCTTTCTGCGTGGCAACGGATTGATGCTGACCACTTAGCACGGCAGATGGCTTCAGCTCTTATTACCCCTCAAATATCACTTGTTAACACATTTTCCTACATTGTCATTCACACAGGTGTGCAAAAATACAGGTGTCACAAAGTGTGATTGCAGCGCACACAGAGAGTCTTTGAGAGCAGCCTTCGACGTGTGTGTGTGTGTGTGTGTGTGTGTGTGTAAGGTGGCCCTTGGTGTGAAAAGGCCACCTCGTTGCTCTCTGCTGGCCCAACCTTTACATAGCACATTGGAATGCCTGGAATGCGGAGGGGGGGGCTTGGCCTTTCCATAGGCCAGCATTTCTTTTGTCGCTCTCCTTCTGTCAACTTTGTAAAGCACAGACCATTAACACCTCCCCTACTGACCTCATGCCAATCACATCCCAAAACCCCACACTGGTGACGCCCACTTTGTTCCATCCAATGCACAGCATCTATGGATCGCTACAGGGAAATCACAAATGCTAACATTTGAGTTTGAACACATCGTCCCAAAAGCACAGCATTAGCACTTGCTTTAACATCCACTCGTACTGTACATACTAGGCATCTTTACCACACTATACCTTTCCAAGGGACAACACTACAGACGACAGACCAGTGATTCTCAACTGGTATCACCCCTCAATGATGAGTGCTGACCCAAAGTGCAGCAATATGTCAACTCAAACGTCTCATATATGGTATATTTGAAGGGAATGTTCCTGACACAGCGTGAGCTGCAGCGCTGAGATGCTGTCTCTTCATGGCACGCTCTTCTCCAGCAGATATCTGCAGCCGTGTGGTGGAACATTAAGGGGCAATCCACACGGAAACATTTCCAGGTCAAAAGGGCAAAGTATTTGATGTCTTCAGCCTCTCATCCATACAGAAACGACATTATGGGTGCCCCGAAACGGTATTTTTGGAAAAATCTGAAAAAGCAGACAATGGAAAGATGTAACATGGAGAAGCTGTTTTCCAGCATGATGAGGACTGCAAACACACCTCCAAGATGACAAGTGCTTTGCTGAGAAAGGTGAAGGTGAAGGTGATGAAGTGGACAGGTATGACCTCCACACCTGAAACCAAGTGAGCACCTGTGGGGCATTCAGGCGGAAGGAAGGAGGAGTAGACGAGGATTCCAGTCAGAACGAGTGCACATTAAGGCAGTGCTAGAAAACAACGCTGCTCACACTAAATATTCACACACGTGCTGCCAGCTATGGAATTCTTGTTACCCCCAAAGAAAGACAGCTACACAGTGCAGTTTCTAAACTGCTGTACAAGCTGTACACAGACTACTCTAGAGTTTGAGAAAATCAAATCAAATGCGATGGGTGAGCTATGGTACATCAGCAAACAACGATGCCAATGCTTCCAAAGAAAACCTGCCATGATATCAAGCAGCAGTTAATATCGCTCATCATGAGCACGGCACGGAGAACAGCTGCCGAGCGAGACCGGAGGATGTGGCAGCAGGTCCAAGCATCCCAAATGCGTGCCTGGTGGTGGGAATTCCAAGTGGTGGAAGAATGGGCCTTTCTTCAGCAAATGTTTCATGTGAGGTGCTGAACTTGAAGGCTGCAAATACTTGTTGGGCAGCGATGCATCACTAAAAGGGACGTGTCATTGTGTGAGCCCTAAGGGGGTCCCCTTCCCTTTTCCAACCCCTTAGAAAACAAAGTGATGCCCCCATTCCAGACAGATGCAACGCGTGAGGACGGGGGTGGGTTGATGAATAAGGAAATGATGAATCACAGCATTGGGTCATGGATAATGCGAGCATCATCTTCATGGAGGTGTATTAACATATCCTGAAGCCACCCACGCGACTGCAACTTTGGAGCTTGAAGGGGTCGCGTCAGCAAGAGAGCCAGCGCTGCGGCCCGAGTCACTTCAAGAAAAGACTTGGACTGACAATGGTCAGCATTTGCAGTTACTGGCATCATTTAGAACATGCTAGTTTTGAGCACTTGCAGACATTACACGTGGAGACAAGAATTCCACAAAGGTCTCACACAATATCCCACGGAAAAAACTAAACGCTCTTATTACAAGAAAAAGTGCACTTTTTTTTGCACTTTTGCCCACCATCCACAATCCTTGAGACATGAACACACGTTTTTCTGTGCGAAAAGAGGCAGCTAACTAATGCACGGAATGGGACACGCCTATTCCACCTACACAGCAGCAGTGGCGGCAGCTCCAATATGTATGTAGCATTACCTTTCGCTGGCGGCCTGAGGCATTGTGAGCGAGCGTGTGGTGTGGCGAGGTGTCACTACGCCTGTAACGTAGTCCTTGGGCATAAGAGTGTTCATACCAATAATAGTAACAACAACGTGGTTCACATGCAGCTGACATTATGGAAATGGGGCCTTTCTTGAGACTTGCAAAACACTTGACTTGCTCCCAGCTCTGGTGCTTGCAGATCCGTAGCGAGTACTTTAGGAAGAGAAAATTGTCTCCTGCCGGGAGAGTCTGACGCGGCGTTTCCTATCAGTTGCGCCACTTTAAACACATGATCTTCAATTACTGAGGCAAAAATGTCATCAGATTCCCCCGTGGACCGTGATGAAGACTCTCCGATTGACCTGTACCATACTTGGATGGTTAGTTGGGGGTGTTCTATTTTCATTGACAGGCCAGCAGAACATGGATTGGGCCATCGTGAATCCATGAAATGCTTGCAATTTTGTGGAAACGTCAAGATTATCTGCAGGTAAGCGTGACAAACTCAATACATTCTTTTGTTTTCCAAGCAATGTTCAACATGTAACAGCATGACAATGCACAATGCACAATGAAGAAGAAAAAAACATATATAAGTCACACTGGAATATAAGTCGCATTTTTGGGAGGAAATTTATTTGATAAAATCAGAGACTTGTTTCGTAGTACATGAGCAATAGGCGTAGCAGATGCTGGCACACGCCCTCTCGTGGCTGTCAGTGTAGAAAAAAAAACAAACATTCAAGTCACTCCGAAGTAGAAGTCGCAGGACCAGCCAAACCATGAAAAAAAGTGAGACTTACGGTACAAAAAATACATTATTTTAAAATGTATTTATGTGAGAGCCATATAATATTTTTAACACTTAATCCAAATAATGCGGGGGGGAATGCGGGCAGACGCACCAGGTGAATATTGGCTCAGGCTGGCAATCAATATTGACACAGACATGCATAAACCCTCTGTAATCATCCCAAATCACCACGCCGCATCAACGGGAGCATCCGGGGCCCACGCTGCGCCTGCCTGCCGGGTGTTGACTCTCGCAGGAAGATCCCCCAAAATACGCCGGAGGGGCTGCGGAAAGCCGTTTAAGTGACTTTCTACACGCTCCTGGCTCGCGCTGCTTTGACCGTATAACTCTGAAGATTTGGACACCAAATGTAACCCTGACTTTATCTGTTCAGACGCTACCCTTTCTGCCCTTTTCTAAAGAAAAATGACCAGCACCCTCTGAGCTGAGACCATACCTCGTCTGAGATAAGAAAATACAAAGCGTGACTTTCATGGGAAACACTAAGCAGTCCACGCAGAAACAGGTGGCTAGGCCCGTCACCATAACACATTGTGCTGGATGATAATTGCCCTACAAATTACTGCTGATAAACTGTATTATTAGTTTCAGACCATTTTTCGTGAATGCACTGATAATATATGGCATAATAATGCCAGGACACCGTATCACAAGCAAAAAACTTTCAGTTCTCAAGAGTATTTAACAATGGATTTGTAACGTCAAGAGCTTTTAAATTAAATGAATTCAACAAGCAACGTAATAAAATAAATAAACTTCAATAAAAATCTAAATCAATCACAATATTTCTGATTTTGCATCGGTGTCACTTTCGTTATTGTCTGAATATTGACAAAAAAAATTGGAAAAATAATCCAGAAATACTGTGAAGTTGACATTGTGTGTCAACGCAGACGGCAGCCTTGATTGCCTTTCAGCAACATTGTGTGTGGAACACATGTGCATTGTTTATCTTTAATGAGGTGGAATGTTTTGGTCAAAGTGCATGTTTGGATGCAGCAAAATGCTTTTGGTGTACAACGAGGTGCTGTACTTTGGGAATCACGACAGCTGAAAGGTAAGTTCCAGCGGTTTGTGTTATTTATTTCATCTCGGTCACAAACTTTTTAGTGTCATAAAATGACGATGCGCAAACGGGCTGAAATTGACATCAGATGGTGTTTCATACACAACAGGCACCAAGAAAGTATTCCACACAGTTTATTCAATATTTTTGCAGGACATTTGGCTTCAAGTCACTGTAGTTTGTGTGTGGCGACCCTGGAAAGTCACTGCACCGTGGCTAGTACGCCTGTGAATACTCTCATTGGCTGCTAGCCCTTTCATTTGCGCTTGCTTGCTTGTTACTCCTCACCACACTCACTTGCAGCACGAGCGCGCAACAAACACTGGGACTATGGTGACAGGCCTAGAATAATGTCCATCAAGTACAGCAGTGATTTCCAACCAGGGCTACGCCAACTTAAATTGCATGGAGGAAGCAGGTGGAAACATTTCATTTCCAAGATGATAAGTAGCTGTAATGGGTGACGTCGCCTCTCGTCCATTTGCTTTCAATGGAACCTGCGCGATAGGGCATTATCACAAGTCGCCGTCCAGCCAAGCGACAAGCCAAATTTGTGAGTGTTAAATTTTGCTCGTGCATGTCACACGTGATCTCCGTGCCACAGAACTTTAGAGAGCTGGGTTCATACACTTTATTCAAAAAATACCTAAAAAAAAAAAAAAAAAAAAATCCATAACAAACCATACATGTATCGTTTTTTTCATGGTTAGGTTGGTCCTGCGACTTATACTCCAGAGCGACTGTTACTAACATTAATAGTAGCGTGTACATTTATTCATCTTATTCCAACTGTGTGTCTCTGTTGGCTTCATTTTTGTATTTTGAGTGTTTTAAGTGTTTCGAAAACGTGTTATTTTTATCCAATGGGGTCAATTTTGTATGTACACTGTATCTTTTAACAGGGTTTGCATAGTTGCTTCTATTTTCTTTTTTTACTAATCTTTTATACACAACAAAAATATAAACACAACGCTTCTGTTTTTGCTCCCATTTTTTATGAGATGAACCCAAAGATGTCAAATGTTTTCCACATCCACAATATCAGCATTTCTCTCAAATATTGTTGCCAAATGTGTCTAAATGTGTGATAGTGAGCACTTCTCCTTTGCTGAGATCATCCATCCCACCCCACAGGTGTGCCATATCAACATGCTGATTAGACACCATGATTAGTGCACAGGTGTGCCTTAGACTGCCCACAATAAAAGGCCACTCTGAAATGTGCAGTTTTATCACACAGCACAATGCCACAGATGTGGCAAGATTTGAGGGAGCGTGCAATTGGCATGCTGACAGCAAGAATGTCAACCAGAGCTGTTGCTCGTGTATTGAATGTTCATTTCTCTACCATAAGCGTCTCCAAAGGCGTTTCAGAGAATTTGGCAGTACATCCAACACCTCATGTTGCAGCACGGCCCCATGTTGCAAGGATCTGTACACAATTCTTGGAAGCCGAAAACGTCCCAGTTCTTGCATGGCCAACATACTCACGGATCATGTCACCCATTGAGCATGTGTGGGATGCTCTGGATGGGCGTAGACGACAGCGTGTACCAGTTCCCGCCAATATCCAGCAACTTGGCACAGCCATTGAAGAGGAGTGGACCAACATTCCACAGACCACAATCCCGAACCTGATCAACTCTATGCCAAGGAGATGTGTTGCACTGCATGAGGCAAATGGTGGTCACAGCAGATACCGACTGCTTTTCTGAGTCCCCAGACCCCCCCCCCCCCAAAAACAAAACTGCACATTTCAGAGTGGCCTTTTATTGTGGGCAGTCGAGGGCCTACCTGTGCACTAATCATGGTGTCTAATCAGCATCTTGGTATGGCACACCTGTGAGGTGGGATGGATGATCTCAGCAAAGGAGAAGTGCTCGCTATCACACATTTAGACACATTTGTGAATTTGCAGCAATGCTAACTGATGTACGCCGTCCCTGCCAAATAAACCAATAAATAAATACATCTCAGAAAGTTGGAAAATGCTCAACTTTGGCTGTCGCCCAGATGAGGACCAATCAGCAGGAGTTTCATTGACGGACCAATGAGCGGACAGGAGTAAACATATGAGGTGATTTACATTCGTTTATCTTCAATAGTAGCAGGAGTACACCATCCACACTGGCCGCTTTCCTCCTTTGAACTACATTAATACCCCTCCACATCATTACGTGCATTAGCTGCCTCTTTCTGTTTTTACATCCTTAGAACGCACAGAAAGACGTGTGTTCATGTCTCACATAAGGATTGTGGATGATGGGCAACATTCCCCCCAAAAAAGTGCACTTTTCTTTTAAACGGGGGTCAGTTTTTGAGTCAGCAGGTTGGGAGAATGTGTCAAGCAGGTGTTCTGGCATCCCTTCATTCATCATTGATGTTTTTACTCATCTGTATATTCTTTGTTTGACGTTGACAGTTCAATGAACTTCCTTCAAAGTATTTGCAGCCACGTTTAAGAGTGTGCTGCACAAACGGATGAAAGAGAGTGAAATGAGTGACAATCCAATTCCAGGGCTGTGAGGGGTGCGTTTGATGTGGTTTAGATGTGCCCGCTGGCCGGGCTGTGAGAGCAAAGGTTCTTGTCTAAAGTGTGTGTTATCTGTGATGGGCCACCAGCAGAGCGGCTGATAGCGACCTGCCTGACTTGACTGGAAATTGCACAATTTTGCCTTTGGGGCAGCGAAGCTGAATGCACAGTCAAGACAGATTCAAAGCAAGATGGAAACTTTGGCAAATGGGAATATCTTTGTCAAAGACTTATGGCGAAGGTGAATGATGTAACTTGATTGCAACCTGCAAGGATCACGAAGAGCGACTGAATGACGCAAGACCGACACGTTTTACACAACATATTCAAATCTTCATGGTATTGTGTTGGTTGATTGTATAGTGCAAGTATATTGTTTAACTAGAAATTCCCCTGCATGTACCGTTTAAAAACAAAACAAAACTAACATGCATGGGATGTGATAAATCAACCCTTAAAGGAAAAGTGCACATTTTCTTTTGGGATTTTGCCCATCATCCACAATCCTTATGTGAAAGATGACCGCATGTCTTTCCCTTTTCTGTGTCTTCTAAAGAGAAGAAAAACAGCTAGCAGGAGGGAGCTAACAATGCACGTAATGGGACACACCTATTTGGACTATACAGCCCTCTAAAAAAAGCCTCCAACAAGGTTCAATGGTTTTCTATCCATGCTGTGATCATGCAGTACCAGGTACATTCATGATGACATGTAATACTTGCAGTATTTTCATCATTTTGTTTCCTGGGTGCATTGATTTGACAGAGCCCATAGATAGGAACTAACGCTACTTCCATCAGCAGCAGCAGCATAGAAAGCACGTGTCTGTTTGCTACTACTAATCATGGCAGACTTCCTGACCACTACTTTTGGACAAACGAGGATCCTGAACCTTATCTTCTTGAGCCTGAATGAGCTACAGCTTTTAGAGGCTGAGCGGGCAAGAAGAGAGAGTGAAGCGTGGGAGCAGACGGGGGGGCCCAGAGAGTCAGGGCCGGCACGCCTTGGTGGTGTAAATGTGGAGAATTGGAGTGTTTGTGCTGCACTGAGTGGCGTACAGTGTCACCATGGATGGAAAGGCTTGGTGTGTATGGCGAGGAGGACACTGCTCCAAGAGACTGCATCCCAACCAAGGAAGAGTTGTTAGCGCTAACAAACCCCGTAACAAACCCACGTTTATGTCTGTGGCGCATCCGCGCATGTGCTACGTGCATTGCGTAAGCTCTTACGTTGCTCAGTCTCAGTGAATAAAGACCATAGAAACATCCGCATGCTAGCCAAGAAACTAACCCCCAATATATTACATATACAAAGTATGGTTGTTGACAAGTGTGTTCATACATTTATAATAGCTACACAGCACGTGACGTCACAGAAGCACTTTTGTAAAAATTTGTGAAAGGGGGAAGTGACGTAACTGACTATGTTTCTGGTACTCGTCGTGTCGTGACAGGCTGGCCGATTGGCGCTGATTTCCTTCATTTTAATATAATCAGATTTTTTAAAATGTATTTTTGCTGACATTGGACAGATATCCAATATCAATATTGGATCAGGACACCCCTAATTTCTACATGAGATGCTGACATTTCTTCTTTTCAGTGTATTTATTTGCATGTGGTGAGCAGGGTAGGCAGTAGACATATATATACGTAGACGCCGCATCGGGCACTGAGTCGTAAGTCAACGTCAGAGTGGAGAAGATGCCTCATTCATGTGCTGCACACCAAATCCCAGGGAATAACATTTCATAGGTAAGACTTAACCTTTACTTTTGATAGTATTTGGCCCATAGACTGCATGATTTCAAGTTAAGATGGCGCCGGTGTGTCTGGCTCGCCGCTTCCCTCAGCTTACTGTGATCAGTTTTATTGTTATTTTTTCATTTGTTATGAGGACCATCGACTCTCTGCTGGTGTATAACCGTCAGGAACTACTTGAAATAAAGGACATTGTCGCCGCTTGTGCAAAACAAGAGCAATGGGGGCCAAATAAACTGCGTCCATTGTACCTGTCGGACATACCTGAGTTTCTTTTTATTTACACTTACATTTACATTCCCTTATTTACTTATTATTTGTGGTTTGCTAGTCTGTGCAGCACTTCGGAAACTGTTTATAAATGTGCTATATAAATAAAGTGGATTGGATTGGATTGGATGATTTGGCCATTAGAACATCGTTTTGCCCACATTGTGGAAAATACTGTATTCCCGTGCACAATTCATTCAATCATATGTCTATGGTGCGGTAGTTTGCTCACGCGAGATGTTGTTTACAGCCACGCTGAGAAGCTAATTGCTGATGCTGCATCTAATAGTTTCACAATAGATACGGTGGTGTGAAAAAGTCTTTCCCCCTTGCTGATTTCTTTGTCACACTTGTTTGTCACAATTGAATATTTCAGATGATCAAACAAATGTAAACATTAGTCAATGGCAACACAATTGAACATTTTTTGCACTTTTTAAATGAAACTTTTTATTATTAAGGGAGTGTGGAAAAAATCCAAAGCTACAAGGCCGTTTGTGATAACTTGCAATGAGTCTCTTCCAGCGCTGGGGAGGAATTTTGCACAACTGTTGTCATTCAGCCACATTGGAGGCTTTTCCTTTTGAAGGTCATGCCACAGCATCTCAATAGGATTCAGGTCAGGACTTGGACTAGGCCGCTCCAAAGTCTTCAGCCATTCAGAGGTGGACTTGCTGGTGTGTTTTGGATCATTGTCCTGCTGCAGAACCCAAGTTGCTTTCAGCTTGAGGTCACCAACATTCTCCTTCAGCAGAATTCATGCTTCCATTTATCACAGCAAGTCTTCCAGGTCCTGAAGACCATCACACTACCACCACTGTAGTTTACTGTTGCTATCAGGTTCTTTTTCTGAAATGCCAGATGTAATGGGACACACCTTCCAGAACGTTCAACTTTTGAGTATTTTCCCAAAGGTCTTGGGGATCATCAGGATGTTTTCTGGCCTTAATGTTGTTTTTGTTCAGCAGTGGTTTTGGTCTTGGAACCGTTTTTGCCCAGTGTCTTTCTTATGGTGGAGTCATGAACACTGACCTTAACTGAGGCAAATGAGACCTGCACTTGTTTGGATGTTGTTGTGGGGTCTTTTGTGACCTCTTGGGGTCATTTTGGTTGGCCGGCCACTCCTGGGAAGGTTCACCACTGTTCCATGTTTTGGCCATTTGTGGATAATGGCTCTCACTGTGGTTGGCTGGAGTCCCAAAGCTTTAGAAATGGCTTTATAACCTTTTCCACACTATTAGATCTCAATTCATCTCACTTAAGTTATGTTTTAACAGGGGGGGGGGGGGGGGGGGGGGGGGGGGGGGGGGGGGGCATCCAAAGCTACATGGCCCCGAGTGAAAAACACAGTACCATGTAGCTTTGGATGTTTTTTCTCCCTTAATAATAAAAAGTTTCATTTAAAAAGTGCATCAAGTGTTGAGTTGTGTTGTCATTGACTAATAATTACATTTGTTTGATGAGCTGAAACATTTAAGTGTGACAAACATGCAAAAAAAAAAAAAAGAACTCAGGAAGGGACGGGGATGAAGCACTTTTTCACACCACTGTATGGGTTAATTCCACAACAGGAGATATGTGATTGGAAATTGAGAGTTGGACAATATCGGCATATCGGCAAAAAAGCTAGAATTGGTCATCCCTAAGATTTTTTAGAAGAAAAAAATCTGATTGGGATTCTAGATTTTGGGGTGATTTAAGGGCCGATGTGTTCACATACTAAAGCCAAATGAAAAATAATAACAGTACAGTTACACACGTTTGGGCTGTTTTGAAAAAAACAAAAATTTGCATTTTAAATGAAGAAATATCCACAATCTGTTTACTGTCCACCGCCACAAAATGCAAATCACTGACTTTCATTTTCCAGCAATCTTCAGATGTCGTTCATGAGTGTATATTGTGAGCAAGCGCAGCACTGAGGCAGCAGATGGCGGGGTTTTTTGGGGGTGTGGGTGCTTGGGCTGGGGCTGGGGGAGACAAGCCTCCCTATTTGAATACAGTACACAACACAAAGGCACTCAACTTGATGCATGCTGCTCTGTCCACTCCCACACCAAGTATGTTTACTAGTACAGTACACGTACCACAATGACCCATCAAGCACAACCAGGTGAGACATGAACACACACCTCTCTCTTTTATGTTTTATATATTAACAGAGGCAGCTAAGAATGCATGTAAGGGGTCGCACCTATTCCGCCTCTAAAGCCTTCTGAAATAAACTCCAAAAAGCACCAACAAGGCTCCATTTCCATAATGTGAGCTGCATATGAACCACATTGCTATTATTATTGTTATTAAGATTGTTATGAACATTGTTACGCCCAAAAACTACCTTATTGGTGTAGTCACACCTTGCCCCACCACACCAGCTAGCTACTAGCCGGCTAGCAACTAGCTTCACCACACACTCACTCACAATGCCTCAGGCCACTAGCCAAAGGTAACGCTACATATTGGAGCAGCCGCCACTGCTGCTGTGTTTCTGTTTTTGAGGCTAGGCGTAGTGTTCCTTTCTATGTTGCTGTGTGAAATCAATGCACACAGGAAGGAAGTTCCCAAAAGTATGACATGTTATCATGAATGTACCTGTTAGCATGGATAGAAAACCATAAAACCTTGTTGGAGCTTTTTGGAGGTGTTTTCATAGACGGAATAGGCGTGTCCCATTACGTGCATTCATTGCCTGCCTCTTTTTTTAAATCTGTTTTTATATCTTTAGAATGCACAGAAAAGAGAAAGACGTGTGTTCATGTCTTACATGGGCAAAAAAGTGCACTTTTCCTTAAAAACTACAAAATACTTCACCAAAAATGGTTAGTTAAAAAACAACAACTTCTCCACAAAAAAATGTTAGACAAATTTTCATAGCTACAGTATGCAAAAACTAAAAACTGAACAGTTAAAAAAAATGTAACTATTACTCCTTCAAAGCTATGCAAAGTACAATGCAGAAACTAATTGCAAAACTATGTAAAATACTCCAAAAAACTATGCAAGTACCACACAAAAACAACTGGCAATAATTTCAAAACGGAAGGAAAGAAGCAAGCAAGTTCCGCTAATGCTTCCAATGATGAAAATACTGTAAGTATTCCATGTTATCATGAATGTACCTGTTAGTACAGTACACGCTCACAGCATGGATAGAAAACCACTAAACCTTGTTGGAGCTTTTTGGAGGTCTTGTAATAGGCAGAATAGGTGTGTCCCATTACGTGCATTTTTACCTGCCTCCTTTTAGCTGTTTTCATATCTTTACAAGGCACAGAAAAGAGAAAGACATCACATAAAGGATTCCAATCAAAGTGCACTTTTCCTTTAAGACAGCATCTGTTCAAGCCAACCCAACAAGCTATCATTAGCCAAAGCTGCACCCGTTCCATTCACGCAACAGGAGGTGGGCCACGTAACACCAATCCAGCCGTGACCTATAAATGACCTTGCAATGTGACAAAAGGCGTCCCATAAAAGGAGGCATGCGTCTGGTGGTTTGAAATCTCTACAGCCATCTGCTGGGGCTGCAGCCTTCGAGCTGAATGGAGAGGTGGCAGAGAGAGAGACAGAGCGCCCAGACCCCCCCGCCCTCGGCTCAGGGGCGTCTATCTTGCCACATCCGGTAGGACAGCTGTATGTTAATGTGCACAAGAGGACCGGGGAGGGCGGCCGTCAGCGGGACTGGCCAGGCAGACGACACGAACAAGGACCCCCTTCACGCTGTGGGCGGGCTAAAGGCAGCCGCGACTTGGCAGATTACACATTCAGGAAACAAATAAAAGGACGCCCAAATCCACTGAAATAAATGGGGGGAACACAATCCGCCTGCGGAGTCGCCGCAGAAAGACAACAAGTGTTTACAGAGGATCCCCGCATAGTCATGACTCGGCATTCGCGACCCCGCAAATTTGCAGATTTTTTTTATTTTTTAACAAAAGCCATCTGATTTGCCCCAAACTATCATCATTTCTGCATAAGTGTGCAAATGTTTTTATTGCAGTCAATCAGCCTGACATTTACACCCTCACTCACAACACAAATGGGGTGGGGTTCACTCTGTGCATTGGTTCAGCACCTAGACGCTTCACAGAACCAGGGCGAACCGAGTAAGACCTCGTCAGTCATACGGTGGCTTTGTCTCTGTGGCGGACGCGCTAGCACACACACAGCAAAAGTGTGGAGCCTCGTGAGGAGCAATGCAAGGTAACGTAGACATCCATCCATCCATTTTCTATGCCGCTTCTCCTCATTAGGGTCGCGGGGGTATGCTGGAGCCTATCCCAGCTGACTTCCGGCGACAGGTGGGGCACACCCTGGACTGGTGTCCAGCCAATGGCAGGGCACATATAGACAAACACTCACATTCATACCTATGGACAATTTAGAATCTCCAATGAAGCTAACATGCATGTTTTTGGAATGTGGGAGGAAACCGGAGTACCCGGAGAAAACCCCCACACACACGGGGAGAACATGCAAACTCCACACAGAGATGGCCAAGGGAGAATCGAACCCCATCTCCAGACTGTGGCCAACATGCTAACCACTAGACCACTGTGCGGCCCGGTAACGTAGACATCAGGAGGGAAAAAGATGCTTGCAAAGCCAGATGCCACAGCCCCCGTGTGAGAACATTAGTGAGCAAGGTGAGCCCATCACCAGCGAGCCAGTATGACCAATTTATTCCAAAGTGGTAGCAACATAAAAGGTAGCAAAACGGCCAAGTCCACCTCAAACGTACCCACCCGACGACACACAGACATGCAGGGCCTTTGTCCCGCCAACACTCACTGAGACGTTTGGTCGGCAACGTAAATACAAACGGAACGGCGCAAAATGGTGTGCGTTCACAGAAAGTTATGGCAAAAGAAAGCCAGCTTTTCAAGAAAGGCTCCAAACGTTTGACAGACAGTATGACTTGCCTGTGACAAAACGCTAAAACTTTACAGAGTGAAAGATGACATACTGTACTGCATTATTATGATGTGTTATTATGATTAGTTATGATCAGAACTGGTTTAATTGGTCTCATTTAACGTCAATTTGTGGGACGATAAACATTTCAAAAGGCACCTGTATTGTTTTGGGCCACGGTTAAATAAAAAAAAGTCATTTTTTTCCATTGTACTTTTCTTAAAATTATTGTGAAAATCTTGGTTTGTCCCGTTCTTGCGAAGTCAATCTCATGCATCGCCTCGTCTGGTGAGTTAGGTGAAAGTTGCTTTCTTGGTGACAGTTTGACCCGGGAACAGACTACTTCCATTAATTCCTATGGGTAAAAAAAATGTAATTACATTTTTAAATTAGAGGCGTCCCAGTGTCCCAGAACAGACTGGGGGGCGTGGCCAGCAGCGGAGGACCCCGCGACTCGCCCAACCCGCTCCTTCATCACTAAACTGTTGCCTGGCAACAAAATTCTCGGCCTCTTTCTCTGCTGCCGGCGCCAGCGGCCTCGTCCGGGGATAAAGCTTTCACTCGCTGGTGTGGCAACGCCCGCACGGCTGCCACTTAGAGAGATGTTTGCCACATATTGTTGATTAAGGCTTCAATTTCATGGGGATGCGGCCACTTTTTCTCCTCCCCGCAAAGGACAATATAAACACAAAAGATAGGATCTCACTCAGGAAAGTATCAGTAATTTCATGCCTCAGCAGACCAGAAACAATCTTTGAAACAAACAGCAAACGTGTCCATAGAGTACCAACTGGGCCATTCATTGAAAAATAAGCAAAACCGACATTTTGAGCGTCGATTAGGCGCAGCACTGCCGTGTCGGTTACTCTGGTCCCACAGGGTGCTCAACTTTGTAAAAAAATTAGGTAATTTTGCCGTGTTCACATTTCAGTCGTCACATTTGGAAGACCAGAGTTAAATTCATGGCTTCATCTTTGGAGATTTGGCCAATGGCGGTGTACTCCAACTCTACTTACACTCACAACAATAAATCAAGTCAAGAAAAATGTGCATTTACTGAAAGTCATTCCCTTCTTGTTTACAAACATCGCGTTGGCCTGTCATGATAGCAAATGTTGCTGGATGATAACTGTCCTAATTATTGACGATAATTGATATTATTGACAACATTTTTTCGTTAATTATATGGCATAATGATGCGGGTACATCACATCAAAAGCAATAAACTTGAGTATTTAACATTGCAACTTAACTAAAATTGTAATAGCTTTATTAATGTAAGCTATTTTTTATGACACCCATATTTTATTACCACTATTAGACGGGCGTGCGCTGCTCTTATTTTGAAGGCTGGGGTGATGTGTGTTGAAAATGTGTTTTGACTATGGCTAAGTGATATAGCTATGGAGTGCCTCTTGAAGCCGTGGCTGTTGTCCCAATTTCACGCACAACTTGCACCAAGTCAGCAGCCAACCTAAAACGCTGGCTTACATTAACAAGCACTAAAGCACAACTCATACAGCCTGAGTGGCACGCACAGACACATTAGCATGCTCCGCTAAACCAAGCGAACCCAGCTAGCTTACTGTATAGTGGCTATTGCTGTACGTGAGCTCATTGTCACGTTCAGTGGCTAGTAAGACTATCAACGTTTTTTTCGCCGACTTTTTTTTTTTGCCGCCTCGACGTGTTTAGCTCAAGAGAGGGCTGGTTAGTGTTTGTGAGGACACGCCGCTGTGAATGAGGGGTCCGCTGGGGAAATATTTACACACACTCTTCCCGTGTGAGCTCCCCGCACCACGAGAGAGCCGTCCGGGCACAGTGAGGGGGAACTATCGCTGTTGCTACGGAGATGAATATCCGACTGCCAATGTGAAACTAACTTAATGTGCAGAGTGAACCCTCCTGTCAGAGAGAGAGGAAAACAAAGACGCATGCTCGTGTCAATTTGGCCAGCAAAATGACCGACTGCGTTTTTTTCCGATTTATCGATTATCGTGACAGGCCTAACCTCGCGAATTTGAGAATGCATGAAAAATGTACTCGCTTATGTTTTCATTCTCCACTGTTTAGTAAAACGTGCCTGTTTAATTTCATTGTTGGAATTATTAGACGAGATTCTGATCAATGTAGCCAAATAGTTGCCACACAACTATGGGACGTGCAAAATGTCCACACTTGAGGAAAAAACATTATGAGTGAAGCATAAGGACATAAACTGTGGCTTGTGCTACATGTACGCCTTGCATTTGACCCGAATGATCACATACAGTACGTATACATGACGATCCACTACGCATACACAGTACAGTCATGGAAACATTCTCAAACTTGATATTTTAAAAACAGAACCAACGGTTCGATACGATTCTATGCAATGTATGAACGATACAATTCCATCCGATCTGACTGAACGGTTATATTTGTAGATTTTACATTATAAAATAAAGAAGCCAATTGTATAAAAGTGGCATTCTTACATGATATTTCATGGAAAGGGATATCAATTTTGGAAATATGGGCCATTAATAATACACAGTAGAAATCTCACAGTTTTTGCATGTTTATGTCTATGTGGCGACTTGTCCCACTTGGTTGGATGGTCCTTGAACACATCATCTAACTTTGTCCCACGCTGCACAGATGGACTACTATACTGTATTTTCACCCTTTTTCTGTCACCTCATATTTGTTCCCAAGTGCTGCTACTATGTAGGAATACATCAAGGTAAGATGTGATGACCTTATTGAGTGCTCATGTGCATATTTGTTCTCTGAAAAACAAGTCCAGGCTGGTACTGGTGGATGGTGGCTCTGTATTCATTTCATGTGTACACTTCCACACTCCACAGCACAGGAAGTTATTGTTCAATATGCTTGGCACTGATTGGCTCAGCCTCACACACACACACACAATGAGATGTTCCTGTCTAAACTGTGTCAAGTCCAGAGTCAAAGACACGTTTGTCTGTATTTGGCTTCCAATGCACGCTGGCAGGACCTGTGCGATATCTTTAACATTGCTGGAAAAGGCTAGAATATGAGACTTGAAAGAGAAAAAGTGAGAGGAATAGCATGTCCTAATAGAGCAAGTATTCACCAAAGCTGTCTTATGGTTACTGAGCAGCAGCGGCGGCACAACCTCTAACAAGCGCTCCCCAGCGGGCCCCAGTGGGGTCGCAGTGGGGTCCCAGTCTCCCACGCTTGTCACAAATTAAAACGAAACAAAGGCCAGTTGGAGCAGATCAGCACTTTTTCTTTAGTCTGTAGCAGCCATGAGAAGGTGTGAAGGCGCAGGCCTGGAGAAGACGACCAAGAGAGCGGAGATGAACCGTGAAGCTCACATGTGGGTGTGCAAGGAGCTTCCAGCCATTCCAGCGCATGCAGCTACAAATTAAGCGATGGTGTTAAATCAAACATGGGGTCTTTGCATTACAACATGTCAGATTTCATGGTTTTCTGAAGCAGGGGAAAAAAACACAGACGGGGGTGCTCGGGCAGTGCAGCCTTCGCCCCGACAGTCGACGCTTACTGAAGCGATTGGTTGGCAAATATTTAAAAAACAGCACAAAATGGTGCGCGCCCATAGACAGTGTCGCTGGCTACATTTCAAAAACATACACACAGGCAACTTCCGTGTCAAGCTAACGCAGGGGTCACCAACGTGGTGCCCACGGGCACCAGGTAGCGCCCCACGACCACATGAGGTGCCCGCAAGCCTGCTTTTCATTCAGGTTTTCAGTTACTAATGAAAGAACACTAGAAAGAAATGCATTGTGAAATACAACATGTGAGTTGTGGACACCAGCATTTTGTTCATGTTCTGGTAAAACAAGCATATTTGCTTTGTTTGGGTTTAAAAAAAGCTCTGAAAAAAAAGGGTTACAAAAATGAGTAGCTCTTGGCCATTTTCATTTTGTAAACGTCACAAGGAAAAACGTTGGTGACCCCTGAGCTAACGTTTCACACAGGTACAGCGCACACTATACTCGAGTACCATCTAGTGGCTCAAATGGGAATTACACCTCTCATTGCAATGAAACAATGGTCTTAAAAATGTTGTCGTTAAAATCGATTATCGACAATAATTTGCAGCAGAATTATCGAGCAGCGACATTTGTTATGGTGACAGGCCTATGCATACACATTTACTCTGCGGCGGCGCATAGAGGTTTACGCGCTGTGTCTCATTTGACACCCATAACACTCATTTCTGCGTCCAACAACAAAATGTAAGCGTTGAAAGTTACTGCCGCACGTTCACACCGCCCACAGTCAACCCTAGCACATGTCTGCACACAACTTACGAGGCATCCATCACTGCCGCCAGCGCTTGTTGGTTTTGGCTCTGAAGCCTTCATCCTAACCTTTGCTAACGGTCTTTACTGTACTGCATGGCAGGTGACAGGTTTGGATGATGCACGGGCATGTCTGTAAGTGGCCAATCATTGATATTTCCATGTTCTTGCTGTTAATCAATCCAAACCATCCTTCCTTATTCTCAGCAGCAGCGGAGGATACCCATGATTGTTTTTGGTAGCACTGCCTTACGGTGGCCATTCATTGCTGATCACAAGCCCAACACTCTGCTGGGGTGGGGCTAAAAACTATCCAATTTCTGCTCATGTGGAATTTGAATGTCAAAGTGCAGGCGGAACGACCCGGATTGTGACCCGATATCATTTGTTTTCATTAATATTTCATGAAGGCCAGGTGTTATTTCTCAAGACATGAAATCAACTTTTGGGCGCGTGGTGCAAGGAGACATCCTGATTGGCAGATTGCAATAACCATCCTCGTGGCCGAGCACCAGGACACGGTGCTGAAAATGTTTCGTATTCTTCTTCTTCTCTGCATTTCTTGTCATGCAGCGCATCAGGATGTGTGGAAAACGTCCCCAAAACAAAACCCTAAAATCCAGCCAGTTGTGCCCCTCCACCTTGATAGCATGAAGAAAAGAACCCATGTGTCAAAACAAACAGGAAGTTGTCTGTTTCGGTTTGGACAGGCCATTTCTTTGCCCTTTGATGCAGCTCCTCCTGGGGACTTTGTCCAAATGAGCCCAAATGAGTATGACGCATACGAGGCAGACGGGTGGAGGATTTTAGCCTGTCCCACAAGATGGGGGAGGAGCCTTTGATGACTCGTTAACATGGGTCTCACAAGACCTCGCCGGATTAAAAAACGTGACAAGACGTCTTGTTCAGAACGTCTCGTAGGCACCAGGACTGGGACGATAAAAAAATAGAAAATTAAACAAGAAAGCTGGCGTCAGTATGTTGCCATGTGCATGCGTGTCTCTTCTTTCAGCACCTTGATCATGTGGTTGCTTTGTCTGGGTGGGTGGAGGCGGGGCTGCTAGCATACGCACAGAGTGCAGAAGAGTGTAACGTAGTAGAAATTATTATTAGTAGTAGATTGCAATACATTGCCATATTTGTCTTTGTACTTTTCTTGAAAGTTCCGTCCTGTCTCGTAGGTCCAACCTCCTGTCTCGTCTTGTGACAGCCCCACGTGCTAAGCAACAAACACGCCAAATAACGATGATGAAGATCCATGTTACAGCGCCACCTAATGGCCTAATGTCCCACACAGTCACCGGCTTGCGTGACGCTGTTAATTCAATGGGGATGTGCGGCCCCGTTGGACCGTCCTTGCAGCTTTACTCTTTTTGCTTTCTACTTCTTCTTATGAAATGTGACCAACGATATGTCTTTCCAAGCATGTTCCGCTCCATTCCCTCCACAGAGATAAGGCTTGTATATATTTGCACTCTCTGCAGAATAGGTGCTAGTCAACAGGAGGTGAAAGCAGTCATGCTATGAAACACAGAGATAAAGGAAGCGGGGGCTGCTACTGGAAGCTAATGTACGCTGGAGCGGGCACCAGGATGATCCTCTATGCTTCCTGAATGAAACTGATGCATTCAGGGACACAATGGGACCATTTTTATTGAGATTTCTCTGCTGCTGACTATCAATCCCCCCCTCAACAACGGCGTTTCTCTCTCTAAATAAACATGAGGGATAATGAGGCCTTGATGCCATCATAAAAGTTAGTCTGTTACGCTGTTGCAACCATAAACATTCATTTACAACCGTGGTAACGGGCTATATTTCTTATACGCGGACCAGAGGAAGTACAAGGACCAAATCTGGTCCATATGGAGGATCTTCCTGAGTGAGAAAGTGACAAAAGAAAGAATGGAGTTTGACTTCCTCCAGGCACCTGGTATGACGCCATTGCTGACATCATGTGGAGGCCACTTGCAGAGCCGAGGGAAAGTGGATGTGGGAGGACTGGAAGTGACAAATGGAGCGCACCTTTCCTTGTTCAACTTCAGTGCAAGCAATCGCCACTAGTTGGATGTGTAGCGCGATGCTGTTATTTTGTTATTTTTCTAGCATGGTAACTGTTAGCATGTTAGCTTTTTTCTTGCAAATGTATACATGGCATGATGAGATAGGGTCACTGTAGAACATGCTTGCTACTGAGGATGCTAACTGTTAGCATGATACAGTTGAAATATTTTACTCATGTCAAAAATGCTTCTGGTATGATGTACGAACAGTATAGAAAAGCCAAGAGAATGCTAGCTAACACCGGGCCAGGGGTTCACAACACAGGTCATGCCCATCAAAATTTTAGCGGGAATTTTCAAATTCTTATCAAACTCCACCTAAGGTGACTTGAAATTTCTCACACAACTCATTGTTGTCTCCAAAACAACCGCCTGGAACTTAACTAAATGGGTTACGTTTTTGTACCAACAGGCTTGCGTGCGTAACAATTTGGAGAAAGCAAAGCAAAGACAGACAACTTTCGATGAAGCAGAACCATCAGTGAACATTCCCATCTTATGGGCCTGAAGTTGCAATTTCCTAAACGGTAACTTCGAACGAAGTGCTCTCATTGATGGAGTCGCCCAAGAACGCCTGGCGCGTTAAGAGCTTCATTTTCAACGGGCAAGGACTCCTTGAGAGTCTCTTCATGTTGCCGCCACTACAGCGACTGCTGTGAGAGCACTCCACCTTGGTATGTAACGAGCCGGATATTTGTTGGTTGATTGATTTATCAGCGCTCTTAGCCAGGACCATCTGCACGCAGGGAAACAAATAAGACAGGTGGCGCTTGACAAACGCTGACATCTAATTGGCTGTATGTACATATACATTCTCATACATTCATGTGGGGGACCAGCGGAAAGGGGCAGCTGCTATGTGCGGCAAATTAGAAGACCTTGGAGTAGATCAGCGGCGGGCGCACTCGGAATCGTGAGTGTTAGGCGTTAGTTGTTATTCATTTCTGTTCACATGCCCCATTCGGTGTACCCCCACTTTGGGAACCTACGGTGACATCCAAGCAAAGCCTCTGAAACGCGTGTGCAGCAATGGACAAGTTAGCTACCACAACTACTTGTGAGGCGATGCTGCCCCCTGGAGACAACATTTACACCCCCGTGAAGCAGAACAGCAGTGGCATAGTGAGGGTGTGCATTGTTGGAATACATGAGCTTTTTCTTACCTGCGTTGATGTGGAGGAGTCACAACAAATGGAGGGGGGCAGCAGGACACCCAGGAGAAAAGAAAACACATTTTGGTTAGTGAGGGTCCTCGTTTGATAGCTTGACTCTTTCATGGCATCACGTGCACTGCAGCTTCAAAGGCGTGAAAGCTGCATGACTTTATCATTTAAAAAAAACAGCGCAGCCCCCCCTTGGGATGTGGGTGCTCCCTTTCCTCTGATGTGGGCTGGGATGCCTTCAAAGATGTTTGGAATCAAACAGACAGCAGAGTCCAAAATCCCTTCCTGTGGGAGCCCCATCATGAAAAATGATTTGGTTTTTTGGTGGTTTCGTTTTCAAAAACGGTGCATTTCTTACTTTTTTTTTTATAAAGGTGGAAATCGGACCTTATCAAGCCAGTGAAACAAATGTAAGCAAGCTATTGGATTGTTTACCCCACTGCTCTCAGTCACGTTGAAATGAATTGCTTGTTGTTGCAGCTCTGTCCAGTAGATGGCATTGTACTGTACAACACATGCACACGTGCACCGCAGGCGTACACGTCATTACAAATATGCATTGCAACAGGAATCAAATAGAAATTTATATTTACTAGGGCTGCCAAAGGTCAAGTTTCCTTTACCGACACTTTTTTTTTTTTTTTTTTAACGTGTGCACGTCCTGTTTGAGGACGCATCGGTCACCTTGGAGCCACGAGCGGAGCAGAAATGGAGAAAGAGAAGGCTATTTTGATTGGTAAGTTTAGCCTCAAAGCCCTGGCAGATGTCTCTCGCAACAAGACCAACGTTATTTGAGTCTACCGTCGCTGTGGTTGGGATTGTCACGGGCTACGTCATCGTCGACTTGCCAGAGAGAAGCGGGAAGGTACTGAAGCAATGCAGGCATAGCCGAGGACAGCTATGTCGGGGCTTCTGCTCATGCAAAGCTAGCAGCGCTAACGTTAGCAAAACATACGCACATAATAGCCGTCTAATTGATCTTATTTATGACTATTGTGTAAAACATCAAATGAAAAGCCGAAAATGAATACAGAGCCACCATCCACCAGTACCAGCCTGGACTTTGCTTTACAGAAAGGTTGTGTTTCGAACAAATATGCACGTGAGCACTCAATAAGCTCATCACATCTTACATTTATGCATTCCCACATAGTATCAGCATTTGGGAGCAAATATGAGGTGAAAGAAAAAGGCTAAAAATACAGTATAGTAGTCCATCTGTGTGGATTTCTCTTGGAGATGAATAAAGTATCTGTCTGTGCAGCAACGGAGAAGGTGCATTCAAGGACCGTCAAACAAAGTGTGACAAATCGCCGCTCGTATTAAACATTCAAAATACACCAAAGACTTTAACATCCTGCGAGCTACTTGTGGTGTTACTGACAGGTGACAGGTGACAGTGGGCCTGTCACCATAACTCTTTTTGCAGGATGATAGTTGTAAGCAATAGTATTGCCAACATTACTTTGATTTGACTTCTTTATATACGGCACAATAGTGCTTTATCAAAAGCACTAAACTTTCATTTGTCAAGAGCATTTAACAGTGTAATTGGAAAGTCAAGCGCATTGCAATAAAACGATTAAGACAAAAAAAACAATGAAAATAAAATGGACACTTAAATAAAAATCACAATATTTCTGATTTTAAATCAGTGTCAATTTTGCTATTGTAAAAAAAAAGGGAAAAACAAGCCAGGAAATACTGTGAAGTTGGCATTGTGTGTCAACGCAGATGTCAGCTCATTTGCATATACACCTCCTTGATTGACTTTAGGCAACATTGTGAGAGGAATACGCTTGTTTACCTTTACTGGGGTGTCATGTTTTGGAAGCAACAAAATGCGTTTGGTGCCCAAGTATACTTGGGGAAACACTGAAACGTACGTTCCAGCGTTCTGTATTATCTGCGTCATTGTCTTTGTCACTAAATGACGATGCGTAAACGGGCTGAAACGGACATCTGATGGTGTTTTATACACAACAGGCAACAAGAACGTATTCCATCGTGGAGCACACCACACACACAGCTAGCAGGTAGCACCCCGCCTCTCCCCACTGGGACAAAAAGACTGAATGAGTGAAGGAAGGGTTCGCGCACTCCGTTCATTCCGCTATAGAAGCAAGGCGGCCAGGTGTTGAGACAGATGCAAACTGCATTTCTTGCTTTGTTAGAGTTCTTACAGTCCTTCATGCCTGCGGAGTGAAAACAATACATCATCTCCCTCGCTGTTTTGCTCTATTCTCCACTTCCTTCCTCACAGACATGAGACAAACAGGCTTTGCTACGCATCTTAAAATGCAGCTTGAAGCTCTGCCAGCTAGCTATGCGTCAGTCAGTCGCAGACGTGGTGGGAGCTGGAAGTTTCATCATTTGTCCTTTTCCTCTGCAAATATCCTTAGCTAGCGTGATGTGAAAGCGTGAGTGCAATGCTAGCACTGTAACATCACATACAGTAGTGTTCATGTCACTACATTGTATGTGATATGTGGCATCTGTTTCAGTTACTGTTCCCTCGTTTATCGTGGGGGGGATAGGTTCCCAAAATAGGCCGCCACAAGTGAAGTCCGCAAAGTAGCCCACTTTATATTGTTGACAAATATTATTTATATATGTTTTAAGGCTGTAAAAGCCCTCAGCGTACACTTCACACACCTTTCTCAGACAGACATGAACATTTCTCTCTTATTTAAACACTCTCAAAGTTCACATTTCATTTCAATTTGAATGATCAAACTACAAGGTTGGACACAAGAAATTCTACTTTTACTCCTCCTCCTCCATCAACTGAAGATTAATTTCCAGTATTCCGTAATGGCGCCCTATAGCCGCAACTTCTACCTTCCTTCAGCATGTCCACAAGTCCAACTTCGTGTGATGGCTGGCTTCCTCTGCCTTTTTGTGTGTGGAAAGTTTTGTCAACATTGCGGGTTTTGTCAGGGAGGTGCAGCAGAGCCTTCGTCCCGACAGCCAACGCTTACCGAGGCGTTTGGTCGGCAAAAGGAAATATAAACAAAACAGTGCAAAATGGTACGCACTCACAGTGTCGCTCGCGACATTGCAAAAGAAATGCAACCATTCAATTCGGTTACATGGCGTACATTTTATATCATATCATTGTGATGTTTCCGTAAAACATTATGAACAACAATGTGGTTGATCTCAAACGTCTTTTACCGTCAACAGGCAACCTCTGGCACACACAGGTGTACTATACTGGAGTACCCTCTAGTAGTTCCAATGTCAATTACACCTCATGACAATGATGAAGAAACGGTCTCAAAAAATATTGTCGATAACATCGATTATCGACGATAATTGTAGCACAATTATCGACCGGCAAAATTTGTTATTGTGACAGGCCTACATGTAGCAGTTGACCAGCAGTATTGTGTAAAATGTCACGTGTAGGTTAGTTAGCATTCCGACTCCCCCTTACACGCCGTGCTCCTGAACGCAACCATTTGCTTGTAGTCCTTGTGATGCTGTGCGACTCTTCAGATTTCTGCTCCAGCGTATGACTAACAGGGCGCTGGCACACCCGCTGAGGTATGTGCATGCATATACACACCTTCCCTTACTGCAGTTAAATATAGAGGCACTTGATACTGCACCGGCTGAATGTGAATACCAGGAAGAGGCGAGGCGAGGCGAGGCGAGGCGAGGCGAGGCGAGGCGCAAGAGACCTCCCCAATCTTTTTAACATCAAATGCTTGATTTTGAGACAAGATGCAAAAACACGCAAGTCAAATCCCCAAACTGTTACCCTCTTATCAATGTTAAAGGGCAAGAAAAAAAAGGTGTGCCAGAAGAGCTTTCAGAGAAGTCGAGGACTGCAGCAAATGTTCAATGTGCACCGCAGTGCATCACAAGTGCGGGCGAGGAAGGAAGGCCACACAAGGTTCATCACACAACAGCCATTAGCCAAACTATATTGGGAACTGCCCATTAAAGACATAGCCACACAGCATGCCGGGGGGGCATGAGAAAACCACGACATTCACACGCCGGCCAACCTTGAGCACCTGCTTTTACAGATCTTGGTCAGGGTTGACGGTGTCACATGATGTCAACTCTGTGAGCAACCCCGACTCTCAATGACTATTTAGTCACTAGACCTAAAGCATAGTGATTAAAGAGATTGGGGGGGGGGGGGGGGGGGGGGTTTTGCATCTGGAACTAATCCATGTGTGAGCAGAAGCGTTGGAGGAGGTGAGCTGTCCGCGAGTCGTACACACAAAAAGAAATAATGGGACTACAAGCCCACCGACTACAGCCTTGATTGACCAAGGGTGTCCCAATTTGATATTGATATCAGATACCAGTCCGATATCAGCAAAAAAAAAACAACAACAAAAAAAAAACTGTATGGGATACTATCAGCCTGCATCTAAAATCTCCGATATTGGCACTGTAACAAGCAGTCCAATCCAGACACGCCGCCAGCTAGGCCTGTCATGATCATTTTGCTGGTCGATACCTGTGCTACAAATTACCGTCGATAATCGATATTATCGACATTTTTTGAGCCCATTTTGTCTTTATTGTCATGAGGTGTAATTCACATTTGAACCACTAGATGGTACTCAAGTATAGTGTACCAGTGTGAGCTGCCTGTAGAAGACCCTGTCTCCAATAAACACTCCAATAAAAACTCCACACACACACAGTTTTGTAGCATATTGTTAAACTAATGTAGGTCATATTGGAGCTGGACCACATATCTGTGGTGGCACAGTAAAGTGCAATGTTGCGGATGATCCTACAACATGTCTTTTTCCACTCGGTTATATTACTGTTTGTGACATGTCCTACATGTGCGTTCTGCCAGTCAAGCATTTCTAACATTTCCCCAAATGTTGGCTTTTCAACCATATTGAAAGGTTGCATTTCCTTTGCAATGTAGCAAGCGACGCGGTCAGTGAGCGCGCACCATTATGCGCTGATTCGTTTTATATTTACTTAGCTGATCAAACGACTGTCGGGACAAAGGCTCTGCTGCACATCCACACTGGAACTGTGGCATTCGGCTTAGAAACTATCGCTTTTGTTGCCGTCATTCATACTTGCGTTTGCTTGCCAACTTGCTCACTAGTAGCCCTGCCTCACTCTCTCCGTTCATTCAACTATAGAACCAACGTGCAGAGATACACGCCTCTTGTCATCCAGCCTGTGTGGCATAGAGACGAGTAAAAGGAACAGGCATATATGCACGTCACTTCATCCCGGCAGTCAAAATGATCAACCTTGTTTGTTTTTTTTATCGTTTGATTAATCGATTATGGTGACAGGCCTCGCACCGGCACTTGGATTCAGCATGCAGCGCCCACGTGGTTCACAACAACATTAGCTAGCCTTTTTAGCATGAAGCAAGAGTCATGCGGCGTCTTGGCCATCTTCCCCTTCTTCCTTGTCACTGCTTTCCAACAAATGCGACATGATGGCTCGTCGGCGTTCGTGCGCTCACCTTGTTCGTTCTGTTTAAAACAGAAATATTCGGCTGTGGCATCGCTTCTGTGCCTTCGTTCATGTAAACGTATGCTGGCTCACGAGGCTAACTGCTAGCACGCTGTATCCACTCGCTAGCAGCCGCGTGACAAGATTTGTCATGCACACTAGGCCTGGGACGATAAATAAATGAACGACTCACACAATAAATGAAAATGAAGGGGATAATCAATACATTGCCACATGCATGTGTGTCTGTCTTCCTCCAAACAAGAAGGAAGTGGGTTCACTCACACCTTGCCGTGTTTGTTCCACAGAACAACGGTATGAACAGAGTGAGCCCTGTTGTCCGTCAAACAGTCTCTTTGTCCCGGCGGGTGGAGTTTATCTATACAGTATGTTATATGTTTTACAGTCATTTGGAATTGACTTGTAACTTGCATGCTTGTGCTTTATCTTGATAAACTTGCACCGAAAGCACTCGCCTGCCCTGTTGCCACTTGACAGGTAAGGATAGGAAGAAAAGACAGATGCAGCCCAACACCACAGCGTCAAAACATCCCAGGGGAAACCCTGATGCTACTCCCTCAAGTCAGTGTGAGGGACTCACACTGACTTGATTAATCAAATCAATTGATCAGCCTTAAGCGTTCAAGCTACTAGTTAGCATGCAACACAAAGCTGAGAGTGCAGACACCCCGTTTTAGCTGACTTGGGACACTGGCTAGCTAACAAGCAAGCCGCTCTGGAATTGGGTGTGCTTCTCAGAATAGATGCTGTCCTCCCCCCTCTGTGTTATTTGGAGCCCCAGGGCGACAGAATCACCCTCCAGCAGTATTCTGCTGCATGCTCCTTACTTCATACTCCACAAATAAGGTCTTCCAGGATCGATGTCGTGGTAATCTGCAGAAGGTTGACTGGAGGCAGCTGGAGACATTTCACCTTGAACCTAAAAGGTTTCTTCACTTCCAAATGACCCATGCTTACGCAAGAGGCTCGCTCGTTCACGGGCTACAACAACAACAACCTGTAGTGACCATCCCCAGGGGTAGGGTTGGGCCCTCACCTTCGTATGCCCGTATCAATCCTTCCAGTGATAAGAAAATGACGTACACCGGTAGAAATGAGAGTTGATGACATGTTTTCCCTGCGACTGCGCTCCGCGGGGCACTGTATAGACGCATTGGTGTTTCACGTCTATCGCTGGCGGCGGCTGAGAAAGCAGAGCAAACAACAAAACAACCAAAAGAGAGAAAATGAGCATGGCCCAAGACGGCGGAGAAGATCAGGGGTGTCCAAAGTGTGGCCCGCGCCTGTGATTTTATCGGCCCACAACACAGTCTAAAAATGTAATTTAACGCGGGAGCAGGAAAAATGGGGAAATCAATCAAAAGTCCAAACATTAAGAGAAGAGTTGTAATCTAGCAAGGAAAAAAAGCCTTCATTTCACAAGAATAACGTCATAGCATGAGGACAAATAATATGACAAAGTTCAAAGTTGAAATATTAAAGAATTTTATTTTTTTAAGTCAAGAACAGTGAATAAAGTTTTAACTTTTGGAAACTTAGGTGCGGGGAAAATTTATAACATGAGACTAAAGTGAAATTATTCGGAGAAGAAAATATATATAAATATATATAAAATATATATAATCTATAAAATTATACAAAACAACAGCAGAAATTTCACCAGAGAAAAGTCAAAATATTAGGAGGGAAAAAAAGTTTTCTAATGAGAAAAAAGTCGCAATTTTACGAGAATGAACATAATATGAGGAAAAATATCATTTTAGCAACAATGTTGAAATAAAAAGATCAAACGTATTATGGGAATAGATAATAATAATAATAATTACGAGAAGAAAACTTATAAAAGGAAAGCTGGAATGAAAGAGTTGGAAAATAAATAAATAAATAAAACACTGCAATAAATAATAAATAAAACCAAAATATTAAGAAAAAAGTAATAACCAAATGAAGAACAAAAGTCGCAAGTTACAAGAATAAACTTGTATTATGAAAAAAACCTCATTTTTAGTAGTAAAGGTGAAATGCAGTTTTTTCTTGAGCTACATGCAGCTTCTTAGCATATCTCAATGTGTTGCTTTACTAAATATCAAAGTGGCCCTTGCATATTTTCATTTTCAGTACGTGGCCCTCACGGGAAAACGTTTGGACACCCCTGCCATAGATGAAGAAATTGTTGCTAAACGCGGAGGTACCTCTTGGATGGAGCAGATGTCGTACAGACACGTGGAGTACCTGAGCATCTCGACCATACATTAGCCTCACGGTCCACTACATAACCAGCGACTGGACTTACTCATACCCCGCTGTGAAAAAACGTGTCTCAAACCCAAGAGACACTAATTTTAAGATACGCTAGACCAGTGGTCCCCAACCCCCGGGTCATTTGGTACCGGGCTGCACAGAAAGAAAAAATAATTTCCATTATTTTTTTGATGTTTTATTTTGAAAAGTAGCCGGATTCTCTCTGTTGCATCCATCTCAATTGACGCATGTCCGTTGTGCGTGTGCTAACTTTCTCTCTACGACTACTGTATTTTTAGCATTTTTCTTTCACCTCATATGTGGTGTCAAATGCTGATACTATGTGGGAATGCATAAAGGTACGTTTGGATGACTTATTGAGTGCTAATGTGCACATTTGTCTCAAGGTAATTCATGCTAGCACACTGCCTTTTACCACACACGTCAAACAGCCATGTAATCATCTCTCTGGAAAAACTCCAACACAAAACTTCAACTGGTGGATGGTGGGTCACCATTCATTTTGTGCTTTTAATTTGATGTTATTCATTTCTTTGTTTTACACAATACATCATAAATAAGATAAATAACATCGCTATAATGTACGACACCCTGCCCCTCCACGGTCCACGGGAGATTTGTGGGAACACAAGCCGGTCCGTAGGTCAAAAAAGGTTGGGGACCACTGCGCTAGACGACATGTTTTTTTTTTTTTATTATTATTCTTGGAGATAAAGTATCTGTCTTCAAAATGATTTTCCAAAAGGTCATTTGGGTAAAATTGGTATGATTATTAAATATTATAAATAAATAATACTAATGTAAAAACAATTTTAGTAGTGCTTTTCTCATAAGAAATACTGTGGTAAAGATATTGGGGCTAAGACTGTAAATAACCGTTTTTGCCGTTTTTATTTGGACTGTTGAATCTGGCACTCTTACTAAGAATGGTTGTGAATTTCGTGCTATTAACAATATTGTTTCCACTTTTAAAACTAATAGCCCAGAGGAGTAGTTTATCCTGGTGGAATCCGCAAGGTGGGCCAACTCAATGCTATTTTCCAAACAGTTCCGTGGGCCGGATGAAATTGCAGCATGGGCTGGAGTTTTACACATATGGTCTAGAAAGTTTGTTTGTTGTTTTGAACAGATTTTCCAGGGAAAGGCCTTGGAACGCCTGGCTTTGTCACGTACACACGCCACAGGCCCCTCCTGCAGCCTTTCAACCTTGTGGGATATGCTTCCTGCACGCCAACATCTTGGACGTCCTTTTCAGCACTAAAGGCAGACTGAGACAAAAAGCAAGTGATGGTACACCACCAGGGTCCTATCAAATTTCAAGTTTCCCCATTTTGTTTGTTTAGAATTCCGTTTTTTTCCCTTTGACACTTACTTTACCAGCATAGAGGGTGTTCTTTTTGGGCTAGTGAATAAAATGTCCATGAATTAAATGCACAAATCCTTCCACTTATTGATGCAATACATCATTGGCCAGCTTAGGCCAGTAACTGAGAAATGGATGCAGCCTGGCTTACGTTTCTCTGCACACATTGCTACAACCTCTTCAACAAAGTGTTGTGCCCGTGCTTGTCATGAAGGAAGATGTAGCCCCCCCATGCAATTCCAATAATCATTTATCACTTAGAACTTGCAGTCGGGTCTGGAACCAAATAACCTCGACAGACGCGGGACGACTGTATCTGCCAAACGATATTATCTAGCATCCCCAATGAAGTGCAGCTCGCTGCTTGACTCTTGCGTCTTTGTGTTTTAACAGGCATGTATGTGCACGTTTTAAAAGCAAAGCTACCCTGAAGTTCATTGGCGACAGACTTTTGAAGGTGATATTCTGGCTGAACCTTGTCTGGGGGCGCTGCTGGAGCGGACTAACCACAAGAACAAACCAAAGCAGTTCCCACAAATCCAAAGTATGGACTTGTTAAATAGAAGTACAAAATGAAGGCTTTTTAATGTTGATAATATTGTTAATAAGGCATTTGATGATGCTACGCTAGTTAGCCTAAAGCGCCGAGCAACATACTCACCCGTCGCCGGCGGAAAGTCAAACCCTGAGCAATGATGTTGATGCTAAATATTTTGAGGACTTTCTGAGGGGGTAGAGGTTCCTTTGGTTCTGCCAGGTCCAGCACTCTGCTCTCCCCCAGAATGTGTGACATTGCGTCCTTCCCATTTGGTGTCTTTCTCCGGGCGCCGCCAGAGGAGAATCGGGGGATAGGGCAATGCCGCAGCATTGCAACAGAAGACCAAGAAAAAGCTGCTTAAAGAATCATGTCCCGGCAACAAGTAAGAAAGCTTTCCTCCCTGCTGACAGCCACCCTTCAAAGGTCTCTGGGGTGTGAGGTCACCGCCTCAGCAGCTGCTGTCACGGCCTGAAAAAGAGGTTGGACCAACGCAGCCTCGCCCCCTCCCACGCAGAGGCACTGTGGAATCTGCTCTCATGACCCTTTGGCGATGGAATCTGTCCCTCCGGTCGCCTGAGGGAGCACACGTGTCCACGCAGCTTCCTCATTGCCGCCATTCTCCTTCTGCTCCTCCCAACTTAGGCACATTACACCATTGCTGAAGTCCAGGCAAATGACCTGTGTGGATATTCCGGGAGTATGGAGACCGGTGTGTCGGCAAAGAGGGTGAGGAAGTTAATTCAGGAGGTGTGGGCGGAGTGGTCAAAAGTTAATATGAGCCTAATCAATCAAACCAGGATTTACTTGACCGCTGCGTACAACGTACGGATGGAGGAACACTTTCTGGAAGTTCAGTCCACTCCGCTGATTCTTGCCAGACATTGGTCACAGTCGGTCCTACGGGCTCCCACGCCCGGCGCGTGTGGCGTGCTGATTTTCGAGCCGCAGACCGGCCGCAGAGGTTCAATCAAACACTACGGGCGTTTCCGTTTTTTTTTCAGGTTGCCAGACATACTTACGCGCTTGGTGCGTCTTCGTCTGTCTTCCGAATACATGAATATGTGTTTGGAAAAGAGTGGTCGAGTGAAGCCGTGAAACTGGAAGGTATTATCGTATGTGTAAAACGAAGCGAGTGAGCAAACAGCAAGAGATGACCCTCACCATTAAAAAACAAAAACACAAAGAATCAGTGGGCTTAACCTCTGCTCCATCCTCCCGTCCACCATTGTTTGAGGCACAACATCTATCGCGGCAGACTGTACAGGCCGTTGGACGCCATTGTGGCGGCTGAACCAACACACCCTCCGCCTTGTTAAAAGGTATGCTCAGCACAATTGGTGAACGTCACCGCCTTATTGGCAGCTCTTCAGTCGGCTGAGCGCGTCCAACGGAAAGCAGACACAATCAGCGGGCAAGCAGACGAGCTGACCTGTAAGATTAGTGTGGGCTTTCAAAACACACATTTGCACATATATAATACAAGTGGTGTATTATAAGGCACGTCTTCATCAGTGTAAGATAGTATTCTATTCTAGTGCCTATATAGCAGCGGTCTTCAATTAAAACTGAGTAAAGTCAGTTTTTTCCACAACTTAGGTTCCAACCTCGTTTTGGCTTAAATTGCATCAAACAGACAAGCTTATGTGAACATCAAATATAATGAAACCCTATTGTTTCAATACAGCATCATTATCTTGACACCTACGTTGCATTTAAAAGAAAACAGCAGCAAATTTCACATCAACATGAAAAGGTTTGACTGTACAAACAATGAAATGAACACAAGAGGGTTATTTCTGAAGCTTGCATTTGCATGTTGTTGTGCTGTAAATTAATGTCTCGTGACCCTCCTGGAGTTTTCATCGTGTGCTCGAAGTGACGCTATTTTCCAAGCTCTCACATCAGACTGGGGTGGATGTGGGTTTTGTCAGGTAATGTCATGTCACACTTACGCGCTACGGTTTCAGAACATGTGAGACACAGCGCTTTGGCACTGGAGTCTGGAAGAATGAACATACGGCGGGGTGTGAAAACGTGTTTGCCCTCATTTGCCCCTTTGTGGTTGACTATGCCGTGTGGAAGTGGCACGTTTTTGGCTTCTTACTTTCAAATAGAATGTTTACAATAAATAAATCGGAAGCTAGCATGCTATGCTTAAAGCGGCGGCCGCAAACAAAGAAGAATAGGGGTTTAAAGGTGACTACGGGGTGTTATTTCAAGTCTACAGGGTTCTAGTAATGTTAAAAAAAAACATTTAGAAAATCATAAACTGGTTTTCTATGCTCTAACCCCGCAATGAAACAAGCTACGTAGTACAAAAATCTTGCATTTATTATTGTTGACTTTATATATTAATGTTCACAAAAATTCACTTATCACAAACGGGTGATAAAAAGCTGGAAGAACAAAGCAATTCCAGGGTAAATGACTTGTGCTAAGCATGCTTGTAATATATGCTACTTTATAGCAGGTTGATTGGGGTCAAAGGCTGGTACCACCATCAGTATGGATAATAAGCAATGTTGGACTGTCTTATGGAAGGCAGCACAGCAATGCGCCCCAATAACCGCTGTACAGAAAAGCAGTGTGCAATCTGCCTGAGCCAAATAGGAAACCCGAAAACCCAAATCACTGGGCCGTAGCCCGGTACCAACGTGTGGACAAAATTTCCATTTGGTTGGATTATTTTTGTAAGTGACTGTCAAATTAAATGTAAGTGTGTTGGAAATGATGTCGTTTCTTTGACTTCACCTTGAGGTTAAAGTTGTGTACATGAAGAGAGACTCTATTAACAAGCTTTGTCTGGGTTAAAATGCAATTGGACCCAAAGTGTGGCTGCAGTTACTTCAAATATGGTTTGCTTTGATGGCGGCTTCCAAGCACGCTAATGCGCCAACAAATCCCTTGCGTGTTGTGTTCATTGTTCTGTGCTTTTGGATTCTAGTCTACAATGGCATTGAAGACATTGCTGTCGTTCCCATCCAATTACTTGTGGAAGACTGGACTTCCGGCGCCGACCACTAACTAAAACATAACTCTGTGGAGGGTAAAAGTGGCACGCTACTATCATCTTCTCCCTGGAGAACAAAGCCCAGCCTCGCACCAATGTTCACTCTGTTTATTTGCCATGCTTCATACGGACGTGATTTGATATTTTGCTTGTCTTTGTTTGACACATGAGGAGGACATGGCAGCAGCATCGGTTTCATAGGAGCTCAGCAGTGCACCTCTCACTCTTTTCTTTTTCTACCAGACTGTTTCTAGGCGAGTTTTGTTTGGATAAATGTCTCCCCCTGGTGGAAAGGAGTGGCTGCTGGGGGTGTCACCAGACCAGACCATACATGATATACCAGATTAGGTCTTTTTTTATATGTATATATTTAACTGAGTCACAAAACAATGCATGTCCCTTTTGAAGGGATTATTTTATATAATGATATTACTGTCTACTTTTTTAGACCAAATAAACCACTGATTATTCTACGTCTATATTATCCATCTTCTATACCGCTTCTCCTCTTTAGGGTCGCGGGGTAATAAAAAATACTGCAATGCAATATTTCCTTTAGTTTGTCATCTTTCACTGTGCAATGTTGGAACATTGGCATTTGTGATTTCTCACAGGTAATTCATCCATCAAACTTAAAAGATAAATCTTTGTTGTTTTTTTAGTTTCAGTATCAGTATTTGAGCTTTTTCTAGTTCAATTATTCCCTTTTGTTCTATTTTTCTTTATTTTATTTCTGCAATGAACCACACTTGGGACACCCATGCGTGCTTGGTTTGGCCAGGGAGGCGAGTCAGTGATGTGTCCAAACTCTGCCTTCTTGGGTCTGTGGAGCTGCATTATAGAGGGGTTTATGCAGATGTTAGACCGGCATGAAACTGGCATTGAATGATGGTATTTAAGTACAAGTCGAGGTGCCGCGCGGCGGATACTTCAAGCAAGAAACACTCTCGTTCACTTTTAATGCACACACCTTGTGGCTAAATTGTCAACACGGATCTCTTCTATGAAACAAAACCGGTGATCGCTGCCCGGCCAAATATAACAAGCGTAAATAGAATTGCTCGGTGATTAAGGGTGCAGACCAGTCTGAACATCTACATGGGTTGATCTGACTAATCTTAAGCAACTCTGATGAACATCCACATGTCACTCACTGACGCTGGTGGGTCAAGGTGGGTTGCAGGTGTGCCTTTAAGGGTCCCTGACATGATTCATCAACTTTGCTTAAATATCTTATAAATTGTTTCTTCTATTTTTGAAAGCGAAACAGTAAAATGACATTTATAGTTGATGGCGCCAGCCATGACAAACGAGCTCGGAGCTCAGTCTCATTTCCGCAAGTGACATCATCGGGGTGACACCTCTCAGCTAAAACAGAGTAAAGAAACGCTCCTCCAGGTAGATGGTGGACTTGCTTCAGTATATTTTTCATCCAAATAGACATGACAAAACGTTGTGTTGCTGCTGGATGTTCACAGTATCCCAGTGATACTGTAAGTTTGTTTTCTTTTACAAAAGAGGAAGGTTTACGACAACAATGGAAGAAGCAAGTGCTGAGAACGAGCGACAGATGGACGCCCACCTCGTTCCAGTTCTGTTCTTTGCAGTGATCATTTCACAGATGACGGCTATGAAGGAACACCTTTACAAGAAGCATTTGGCTTGAAAGTGTGCTATAAACGCAGCTTGAAAAAGGATTCAAAATACAAAATACAAAATGCAATTATGGACTTTCTGACAAAACAATCAGAGAGAAGATCAACGGCACGAGGAGAACAAGGTGAAAACCTTGAAATGATGCATGATAAGGTTCATACATTTGTTGATGACGTTTGTTATACTGTATTTGTATTTCATATCTATATTTGATACATTTTCTAGTTTTATAAATGTTGTTATTGTTTGTAAGCTGTTTATTACAATTGTTTGTTTAAATGTCTGTCTTTTATTTAAAACCATGTTCTGTGAGGTAGGCTATATAACACTGAAATAATGTGGACATGTATGCACCTTACTTTATGGAAGGAACCATTGATTAGAAACCATTTCATGATCTCATCTGGCTATGTCACAGCCAGCAAGCGATGAGGGGTGATGACAAAATAAGAATCGAGCGGTGTCCCATTTCTTAGTGGCTTCTTCCCCTTGGCCCTAGGTTTTAAGGGGCAGGGGAAGGGGTAAGACAAGGGGAAGGGCTAAGGAGTAGAATTGGGATTCAGCCTAAGTCATGTCTTGTTTACATAATGCCTTCTAAACACTAATTCCACGGTAGCGACAAGGCTGCAAAACATTATACATCTTATATAAACATCTTTTCACGGCCATATGTTCACTGTGGGGGTCGAGGGCCACTGCAGGCTAACATTTATCTGCGACAATGAAAAATGCTATAAAAAGCCTTTATGCTCATTAAGAAGTAGATTGAAAACAATAACTGATAGTCATTGACACTTACCATTCTGTGTTTTAAAGGCAACCCATCTTCATCTCCATGTCTTAAGGCTTAAGTCCATGTTCTGCAAGTTCTCTATTTCATCAGCAAATGTTTCTTTCTCCTCGAAAACTATCGACACATTCCTGAAATATTGGCTATAAATCACCGTAAACATCCTCTGTCTCGTACACCACCATGTTTGTTTACCCGAGTGATAGTACTGTGATGACGTCACTTTCGGAAATTAGACTGAACAGCAAGTCATTTATAGTTGATGGCGCCAGGGTCCCGGAATCATGTCAGGGACCCTTTAAGTGTTATTGGTATACTTAATCACACTGCCACTTCCATTTTATGTGTATTATCATTCATCCCTCAGAATTGAACCATTTTGGCTGCAGTGTAGAGAAATGATGGCTAATGGAGGTGCCTTGAGGCATGACTGTTCATATATTTTGGGTACAGCATGCGTGTGGACAACACTGGTCTTTTGTAGCTCCTGAATGACGAGGCCGGCGGCACGTGGGAGACACCACCTACGACCATCGGGCTGCCTTTTTACCGGGGGGGGGGGGGGGGCCTTAATTGAGTGCGGCAATGGATGCAGAGAAAGAGGTGTAGTAAATGTACCCAATGAACAATTAAGTACACATTTAAGTGCATGGAGAGTTTTGCTTTTTTGTACATTTTTTCCCCTGGAATGGCTCAATCTCCAGAAGGCTCTGGTTGAAGTGTTGCATCAGCACGCTTTCAACCTTGAGCAATAAAGTGCCTCTTAGCACAAGTATGTCTTTCTATATGCCGTCGTGAGTGTTGTGCAGAAAGACGAGTGAGTGAGTTCAGTGTAATTTAAATGTACATGTAGCTGCAAACTATGCGTAGGGATGTCACGCTAATTGATAAATGGATAAATTGACATGTGCACGTATGCGTGTGTGTGTTCCAACTGCTAGTCTCCCAGTGCCACACAGGCTGGATGACATCTGCCTTGGTTCTATAGTGGCATCAACAGAGAGAGCAAACACTCTGTCCTCTCATTCAGCCTCTTTGTGGAGGCATGGCTACAGGGGTTTAGCAGTTAGCTTGGTGAGGCAGCATACGCTAACATGAACGAAGGTGCCGAAGTGATGGCGTCTGAGGCAAATGACGACATCCCCCGCCTGAGAATATTTTGGTTTTAAACAGAATGAAGACGGTCGGCGCAACACCTCAACTGGGGGGGAAAACAACCGACGAGAGTGCTCGGTCAGCAGAGCCTTTGTCCGAACAGTAACGCTCACTGAGGCGTTTGGTCTGCAAATATAAACAAAGCAGTGCAAAATGGTGCGCGCTCACAGACAGTGTTGCTGGCTACATTGCAAAAACATACTGTATATACAGGCAACTTCAGTGTCAAGCTAATGTCTCACACAGGCACACCGTACACTACACTTGAGTACCACCTAGTAGTTCAGATGTGAAGTACACCTCTCATGACAATTACTGGAAAAAAAAAAGTCTCACAAATGTTGTCGTTAGAATCGATTATCGCCGATAATTTGTAGGCCAATTATCGACCAGCAACATTTTTATTGTGACAGGCCTACCTTTATGTATAGCTGAGATGGTCTGGCTATTTGGCTTAAATACACTTCATTCCAAAGATGCAGCTTGCCATCGTGACAGGCCTACCTTTATGTATAGTTGATATGGTCTGGCTATTTGGCTTAAATACACTTCATTCCAAAGATGCAGCTTGCCATCTTTATTGACTGTTCAAAGCCAAGCAGGCTCTCCTTCAGCCAAAGGCCTTTAGTCCTGGCTGATCAGTACAATAAGAAATACAAAAAGATGGCACTTCACTGAAACTGAAGCTGAGAAAATGTGCGTTTTTCAAAAAGACTATGAAATATCCGACTCGCCGCAAGCCGGTGAATGCATCTACACTGTGTTCTGACTGCTGATTGGATGAACAAGGAAGGGGGAGGAGGGCCAGTGTGACGATGACACATGAAAAAGACGTCGTGAGAGCCGCAGTAAGCGATCCATAACTATTAATTCGTCCCTAAAAAGAAAAATGCCAGAAGGAAACAGAGTCTCAAAACAGGCACTTAGCTTTTTCTGAAAAATACCCACTGCAGATGGGCGGAAGGGAGCGATTTCAGAACTACTACGGAAGGTTGAGTAGAGCAAGTGGATGAGGGCTCCGTACACAACTACAGCTGCTAGCGTTGTAGCTGACTCGCTGCACTGGAGAAGGAAGTCGTTCGCACACGCGGAATACATGAAAGAAGCATTCGTAACAATATCATCACATCTATTCTAGGAATTAAAAATAATGCACAAGAAACCAAACAGAAAATGAAAGAAGTGCCCCTCCCTGCAAAGACGGTCAAGGACAGTACCAGTAGAATGGAACCAAAGGTCACCAGTTGGCCAACTCATGACGTACTGAACTGCCTGTGATGAGTCAAGTGATGGAAATGATATTGACATGTACATACTGGATCTCCACTCTGGTGGGATTTTTATGTTCAAGGTGGCAACATTTTCTTTTCTTTTTAAATAAATACGGGAACAACTCCAAAAAGCCTACTTAGTTCAGTTTTTGAATGATTTCAAAGTAAGCCTAGACATGCACACAGGTCACATTTTAAGAAGTTTAAAACTTGGAAAGGTTTAAACGCTGTGCCATGTTTTGCATCTCCAGACCATTTTGCTTTACAGAAAGAGGAAGCAAAATGGCCGACCCTTGGGCTCGGTGAATTATAAGAATGAAAGAAATGCTTCTTCTTACACGGGATGAAAGCACCATGTTAGTACAGCATTTCTTAATGCCTAAAAATAATCTGCAGACGCTGCTTTAGGATGAAAATATTGCATATTTTGAAGCATATTTTGTACTGATGTATTTTAAACTGTAAATTGACAGTCGTAGGCTTTGGAGGATGACTTCACTGCTAATCTACTTGAGGGTAATTGTAGGTTGTAGGAAGGCCAATTGTCCACAAGAGGGCACCACAGCGCTGCATCTTTCGTGACAAAAGTTGACTTCGGGCTTCCTGGAAGCGTGCAGCTGACTTACCTTTTTGTTGGAAGAGCTTTGGTGTGTGCAGCCCGAGTCCAGATTGTTGGTGAGGACAGACGCATTGTTCCTGAGGGAAGGAGACATCAGTCCTTCCTCTCCTTCCTCTTCCTCCTCCTCCTCCTCTTCTTCCTCCTCCTCCTCTTCCTCCTCCTCCCGCCCACTCTCTGCCGAGTGTTCAAAATCATCGCTGTCCTGGTCCATCTCCTCCTCATCTCCATCCTCCTCCTCGTCCTCCCTCCTCTGCTCCTCCCCTCCCTCTGTCCTCTCCTCCTCTTCCTCTTCCTCCTCTTGGTGGCTGCTGCTGTTGTTGTTCTCCTCTTCTTCCTCTTCCTCCTCCTCCTCCTCGTTGTCCTCCTGCAGCCTCTGGCTTTGCTCCGCCCTCCACGTCCAGCGGGCTCCTTTCTCGCCTCTGTTCACCTTGTTGGGTGGGACCTCCTCGCCTCGCTCATCCCCCGGAGGGCCGTCGCTCGCTCCCGACTCGCCAGGCGCCCACGGTTGCCCGCTGTCGACATCCACCTGCGCTGCCCCCGGCTGGAGAGACGGAGAACGTCAATAAAAATGAATGAAAAAGTCACAATATTGTAAAAAGTAAGCTTGTCCTCACCCTTGGCCGCAGCTGCTCCCCCTCCTCGACCACCCGGTTCATGTGCTCATCCTCGTCGGCCTCCTCCGCCGCCTGCTGCTGGGGTGCCCGCGCCGTGGAGGAGGCGTTACCTCTCGCAGCCGAACCCCCCGGCCCCCGACTCCGCCTGCTGCTGCCCCCCGACAGCAGATCCTGGTTCATTTCCAAAATCCAGCTTGCTACCTCCTGGACCTTCGCTAAGCTGTCTGAGGAGGAGAAGGTCTTGACATGCTGCAAGGAGACACCGGCACAGCAAACAAACAGCATTAGGACTAAAATGCAGCAAATATGGATGGATTCACTTCAATTCACTCACAAAGCACTTCTACTACCCAAAATAGTAAGAGAAAATACGACATCTTGGGAATAAATAAGCACGGATTCACACGTACAGCATACTTCCTGCTGTGGCTATTGCCTCATCAATGTAACGTTACTGACACCTAGTGACTCGTGTAGAATACTACTGTAATTCCATTGGTTGTGTTTAAGGAGAGACTCATCATGCACCACCATCGCTTTATGACCATGAAGAAAACATTCACACAGGAGCTGCTGTTGGCCACAACTTGTACCAGTCACCGCAAACACAAGTCAACTCTTGCTGCTGCGGGTCACTTCCCGCTCCTTAAAGGAAAACTGCACTTTTTGGGGGAATTTTGCCCATCATCCACAATATCCTTATGGAATGTCTCTATCTTTTCTGTGCATTGTAAAAATATAAAAACAGGTAAAAAGAGGCAGGTAACGAATGCATATAATGGGACACCCCAATTGCGCCTATTAAAACACCTCCAAAAAGCTCCACAAGGTTTAGTGATTTTCTATCCATGCTGTGAGCATGTACTAACAGGTACATTCATGATAGCATGGAATACTTACAGTATTCTCATTATTTTCAGCATCTTGGGTGCATTGATTTCACATAGCAACATAGAAAGGAACGCCACACCTAGCGTTAAAAACAAAACACAGCAGCAGTGGCGGCAGCTCCAATATGTAGCGTAACCTTTGGCTAGTGGCCATTGTGAGTCAGAGTGTGGTTAAGCTAGTCGCTAGCCGGCTAGTAGCTAGCTGGTGTGGTGGGGCGAGGTGTCACTACACCAGTAACGTAGTTCTTGGGTGTAACAATGTTAATAACAATAATAATAATAATAACAATGTGCTTCATATGCAGCTCACATTATGGAAATGGAGCCTTGCTGGCGCTTTTTGGAGGTTTTTTCAGAAGGCTTATTAGGCAGAATAGGTGCGACCCATTATGTGCATTAATTACGTGCCGCTTTTTAGCCGTTTTTATATCTTTAGAAGGCACAGAAAAGAGAGAGACGTGTGTTCATGTCTCACATAAGGATTGTGGATGATGGGCAACATTTTCCTTTTAAAAAGGTGCACACAAGTCACAGATATTCCACTACATCTTTTGAATGTGTCACACAAAGTTGTAGCTCACAGGTGGCTGGCAGAATAACCTTGAGTGCCAGCAGGGTTCCAATGGAAAACAATAGCGTGAACGGTGGAAGTGAGTCAGAAAAGAGTCGACAGATTTTGCAAACACCCACAACTTGAAATAGGTTAGAAATGATTTATGAAAACTGCCAGAGACAGCGGCAAATAAACACAAGCCAAGCCGAGCAGCGTTTAAAAAGCATTTTCAACGTCCGCATCCGCTTTTCAAGCTTATCTGCAAGCGGGATAAAAGTTGAGAAAGAAGCTGTTCCCAATCTTCTAAAGTCGTAAGACGTGAGAAAATATTTAAGGGAGGCTCGCACACTTTTATCTGCTTCGGTTTTGACTTTGAGGACAATGTCGTCCGTGCCTTTGTAGTAAGAAAGTAAGGCTCCTATTTGCTGCGAGCGCTGTGGTGGGAAGCATTAGAGCCATCTCGGATTGCACACCCCCCTCGGGAACGCCGCTCCGTGGCTGGGAGCTCTGGAGGAGGAAGGGCTATGAATAGTTAACATTTTCTACGGCCTTCTACAGCAATGACCGAGGTTCAGCGCTTTGGATTCGAAGGAGGGCTTGAATGTGTTTGTTGCTGTTGTTGTTGCTCAACATATGAAGCGCCGCATAAGAGTGCACAGACATTCATTCATTGGCAACACAAGCACACTTACAGTCTCACCATCTTGGTAATGGAAGAGTCTTTAGGTGAGCTCACGTTTGACTGCTACACTGCACGTGAGCTTTGCATACGTGGCCGTTCAACTAAATGTTCCATCAAATCCCTTACAGGTAGGGGTGTCACCAGACGCCCAACTCACGACACGAGACACGAGATTGGGTCCACAAGAATGAGACGAAGTGGGACTCTGACATGAATTTTAAGAAAAGCCCCAGACTTTATTTTTTAACCGAGCCACAAAGCAATGCACGTGCGTTTTGAAATGTTTGCCTCTCAAAAATATTCTTGTCAACATTTTGAGAGCCCAAATAAACCACTCTTATGATAATATACCGCATAATAATAATAACAGTAATAAATAAGAATAATTAGGGATATCCCAAGACACATTTTTCGTTTTTAATAATAAGCTTTTCTTACAAACGTGAGTTTGTGGAATTGAATATGGTTATGAAAATAGCACTTCAAAGCATTAAAAATAATGCAAGCCAAGTATTGCTGAAAGTGCTTTTTTATTCCACAGCATGACCGACCTTTTGTAACAAACCTCTCTGTGAGGGAGGTCCCTAATCCAATAAAACATACAATAAAAGATCAAATTGGAAAAAAAATGGGCGTGCAAAATACTTTTCAAGTAGGACTAATCATTTGACACGGTTATAGATCCATTTGTGGTGTCATTTAGAATATGACTTTTTTTTTTTTAAACAAACTCTTCAACGCAATTGTAATGTATTGACGGTCCCTAGTATCAGCGGAAGTGGTAGAGCCAGAAATGTTTGATTGGGGGGGCCAAGGTGAGACCATTACTCACACAGGGGTGGCAATAAGTTGATACCTGAAATGTCTAGATGGCCAGTGGGGTTGCAGGGGATTGACCAAGGGTGGCCACCATGTAGATCCACCACTGTACAGCGGCACTTCCTGTGCAAGCTCCCCACACCATGACACGGCAGTCCGGGCACAGTGAGGGGAAACTACAACACCACATGTCTGCATGGTGGTGTTGCCTTTTCTTCTTCTTGCGGGTGGCGGGAGTCGAGTGGCAACCAGCTTTGAGGCGCATTACCACATTTACCATGTTGGAGTGTGGCCCAGAGTTACAATCGCTTTACAGTAACCGGATCGGCCCGATCTCGTGGCGAAAGCCGATATTATCTGATCTTCAAAATACAGCGGATCAGCAGCCGATCCCAATCCTGAAGATCGGCTCGGGACATCCCTGATAATAACAACTATAATAATAAGGAGCCGTGTTCCACACTTTGGGCACCCATGCATGTTTTGCCGGGAAGGCGTGGTGAAGCAAGGCGACAGAGGATTGTGTCCAAACTAGTTTCTTGGCTCTGTTGGTCAGTGGCTGGGCTGCACTGTGGAGGGGTTTTGACAGCTTTCAGACGTGCTTTGCAGCTCACTCCTGTGCACATGCCCAGCGGATTCCCCACCTTTGTTGATGGCTTGTATTTGATTACCCAATAAGCGCGTGAGGCAAGAAACACTTCTATTTTGTATTTGTGCACCCTTACATGCCAAATATACATAGCGACAATGCGGCTAAATTGTCAACAGAGATCTCTTCAATGTATTGGGTGTGTTATGAAATGGAACCAGTGATCGCCAGCGCTTGAATGCAGGTGCTTAACCAAATGTAATGAGCATCAAAAGAAGCGCACTGTGATTAAGGGGGCAGACGAGTCCCAACATCTATGTGGGTTGATCTGACAAATGTATTCCTTATTTTCGGGCATGTCATGTAAAGAAACAGGCAAAATGACAGCGTTTGGATAGATTTTCAGCTAAAAACCAATGTTGCGTAAACAGCTTAGACAAGTCGTATCATGGGGCGAACTGCCGATGGCGCACGGTGCCAAGTTAACACTTCACACACACAAACAGGCCACAGCCGACACTCATCACTTGTGCACAGACTCGTAATGGTGCTCTTCAGCGACAGCATGCCGGCCTTGTGTGGCTTTGGACAGATGCTTTCTCTTTGTTTGGGTAGTTGGCAAACAACACTTTCAAGACCAGACGCTAACCACTCAAAGACAAAACACCTGAAAAGAAAGAAGATTTAAAGAGGTCCTTGTGACAATGTTTCATTATGATGCACAGCCAACCATGACCGATACCACTTATTCTGTAGACTTTGATCAAAGGCGTGGAAGTGATTGCCGCCGACAGTCACTGACGGGGCTTTTAGAGACCGTCTACCCGCCACTGGAACCTCACATTTGCACTTTCCGCACAATTAACCTAACGCCACATGCTCTGGATGGGGGGGAAAGTGACAGCACTTCTTTACCAACACATTCACATTACAGTTGTGTGCATGACTGGCAGCTAATGATCAGATATTCAAACAAATGAAAAAGGACTGAGAGACAAAGCTGAATGAGGCAGGATGTGTGCAGCATCTGTATGTGTTCCCTTTGGTTCTCCAGTTCCACGCACAGGCTCTTAATTGATTCTTCTATTTCGAGTGCATCCCTTGTGTCGTCTCAGAGGAAGGAATGCGATGACTGATGTAACATAGCGTCACTGTGCCATAAAAAGTAGTATTCTGGTAAAAGATCAAAATCCCAACCAGACAGATTTCCAAGCAGAAAATGATGTTGTATGTGTAAAGTGGCGGTCCCGACCCGTCATACTTTCAAGTGCGTGCTGTCTACTTGCAAAGATGCGGGCAAAATTTGGGGATCCGTGTGCGGCGAGTACAGCCTCAGTGCGGATGTGGGAGCACGTACACACGACCTAGCACTTTTAGTGTAGGAGGAACTTTCACTGCGTCGAGCCGACAGATAAGGCTACACTGGTCATTTGGTGGACATTTGATGGCGTGTGAGCAGCACGGGGGCGCGAGTAACCCGCCTGTAGAGGGTGCCCATCTGACACACATCACGACATGATGAGCGCTAAACACAAATTCTGCAAGTTGCAGCATCAGAACCCGGAGTCTCAGCGGTGGAATGGGCGGCAGCAGGGACTTCTGGAGAACCTCAGAAGGTTGGCTTTCGGTAATGTTTCAAATCATCAAACTACGGCAAGATAGCATAAATATTACATGTTATCATCAATGTACCTGTTAACTGCATGTATATAAAACCATAAAATGTTGTTAGAGGTTTGTTTTGGAGAGCTTTATAGTCGCAATAGATACCTCCCATGACAGGAACATTCTAACTCCTTTTGATGACGTTTTTAGAATGCACAGAAAAGGGAAAGAAATGTGTGTTCATGTTTCACATAAGGATTGTGGATGATGGGCAAAATTCCCCCAAAAAAGTGTGTTTTTGTGCCACGAGCCCATAAAAAGTAAAACTGTAGACCGCAAATGGCCCTTAGGCCGCACTTTGGACATCCCTGTTGTAGCAGGTCTTATATTGGAGTCGATGCGGTATTTCAAATGTTCAAGTGGACATACTTGTGTGAATCAAAGTGATAACAGAAGTATTCTTATGTGACAGCAAAAAGTACGACCCTCCCTGCACAGTTGCCACGCAACCACGCTGTGACACAACATATTTCTCTCCTCGGCATTTCTCTTGTTAATTCTGAGAGCATAAATTGTCTTGGAAACTACAAGAATTGATATTATCCATCGTGACAGCCGCCTTCAGCCAGAAGCAAACTGGCTTGCGGCTAAATGACATGTTGGGGCCCTCCCGTGGCACGCGCATGGCAAGACAAAGGCAAGTGGAGAAGCTACGTCCACATCGACACAAACACGTGCCATCTTCTTTAGCACATTCTTTGTTGCTTTGTTTCACCACTTGAGGACAGAAACTGCAGCCAGGCTGAAGTCATCCATTTGAAATGACTGATTTGAAGTCCACTGTTGTCAAGGCAGCAAGCATTAAGGAATCAATGACTGCGCTCCTCCCTGATGCAACACTTCCTATACTTGAGGAACCGCTTCAAGCACACAGACGAGAAGCACAAGGCCACTGCTGCTTTGTGCAGTGTGCCATCAGGGCCGGCACTCGCTTCCTCACCACACACAACCAGTACATTTGCGTTCTGGTGGGGACGTACGGGACTCGCGTGGTTACCTTCGTCTGGGGCCGGCCGGTGCCAGCGAGCCGCTGCAGCTGCTCTGAAGTGTGGCTGCAGGAGAGGAGGTCTGAGCAGCATGCTGTGCGGCCCAGTCTCTTCATCAGAGAGGAGATGATGCTGCAGCCACAGCCACACATCCACTTGCTCATCAAGGGTTGAGGGGCTACAAAAAAATGACTGAACGCTTCCTGTTCTGTGCCGGTTGTCCACACTGCTGACACCTTTGTTGCATTACATCCCACAGGAAATCCTTGACATGCTCTTCAGGCCACAGACTTCCACTTATGTCCACACTTATGAAGTGGTTCCTTGCTCCCTTTCCCATGTGAATGATTCCACTAAACACGTCCACCTGATGTTGCAGAGACGACAAAAGAAGAAGACGTCTGCCACAACTCGCTCCTGCCTCCACCAACTTCCATCTGCTTGGCTGGCCCTCCCTCCGCCCGCTTCACTTGCTGTGCACCGAGGATGCTCTCCTCGTCAATGAGGCTGCCACCACTGTGTACACACGCTCTCACACACACGTACACACACACGTACACACACACACACACACACACACACACACAACGGTAGCTCCACTCAGACTGCGCTCCAACTTGCCAATAAAAGTGCTTCCCCTCAAAATGACATTTGAGCTCCTTTCACTTCCATTAATCGGAGGGCGGGTAGACTCATCATCATACGAGAAATCCAACGCCACTTTGGTTTGCGTGCACCAGAGCGTGGAGGAGCAGGAGGAGGGGTCCGAGGTAAGTATTTGGGAAGCGGACAACAACACAGCGGGCAAGATTACAATGATAATCTGTTGCTGCGGACACAATGCTGCGGATGACCGCTGTAATCTCTACACAACAACAAATGAGGACGCTTTTAAAAAGGCCACAATATCCTCACCATTGTGCAGTCATCAAGTGTTAGCCTTCAAAACAAAAGGCCTAGCATAGTCGCTGACTCTATCGTGGCCACATGCTTTGACATGTGACGTTGCAATACAGTGTTCCCTCGCTCCATCGCGGCTCACCTTTCGTGGCCTCGCTGTTTCCCAGATTTTTTTGTGCAATTTTAGTACCTTTTTTTAACCAGCATATGAACATTGTTACAGGCTGAGCCCGGCCCTTTAAGATGAACTGCATTGTGGGAAGTTGAGTGTTGCAGTTCTGTGCTTTAGCACAAGGCGTCAGTTTCTCTATTGTCTCTCTTCTGTCTGCACCGCCCACTGTCTTCTGCGTCCTGATTGGTTGTAGAACACTGTCATCAGTCTCCTTGGTGCGGTCACGGCTAGCAAACTAGCTAACCGTGTGCGCTGTTTGCTAACCTCAAATACTGTAAACAATAGAAGAAACAGAAGAAGCTAACCGTGTGTGACTCTGAACGCTGTATGCTTGTTGGCTGCTTGACGGATTTCGCTTATTGCCGCCTATTTTTGGAACCTATCCCCCGCAATTAACGAGGAAACACTGTACCATAGTTGCAAATAGTAATTATTTGTGAATGATAAACTACTTTGATGACCTGTAAACTTTGAAAGTGTGAATGTGAAATAGTGATCAGTAGTATTTCAAATAGTAATTAAAAAAATTTACCAGTTATATTTGATTTACAGTGGTGTGAATCAGTGGTGTAAAAAAAAAAAAGTGTTTGCCCCATTCCTGATTACTTATTTTTTTGCATGTTTGTGACACTTAAATGTTTCAGCTCATCAAACAAATGTAAATATTAGTCAATGACAACACAACTCAACACTTTATGCACTTTTTAAATGGGAGAAAAAAACATCCAAAGCTACATGGGCCTGTGTGAAAAAGTAAAGCTAATAAGTGGTTGGGCCCCCTTAGCAGCAACAACTGCAATCAAGCGTTTGTGATAACTTGCAATGAGTCTCTTACAGCGCTGGGGAGGAATTTTGCACAATTGTTGTCATTCAGCCACATTGGAGGCTTTTCCTTTTGAAGATCATGCCACAGCATCTCAATAGGATTCAGGTCAGGACTTGGACTAGGCCGCTCCAAAGTCTTCAGCCATTCAGAGGTGGACTTGCTGGTGTGTTTTGGATCATTGTCCTGCTGCAGAACCCAAGTTGCTTTCAGCTTGAGGTCACCAACATTCTCCTTCAGCAGAATTCATGCTTCCATTTATCACAGCAAGTCTTCCAGGTCCTGAAGACCATCACACTACCACCACTGTAGTTTACTGTTGCTATCGTGTTCTTTTTCTGAAATGCCAGATGTAATGGGACACACACCTTCCAGAACGTTCAACTTTTGAGTATTTTCCCAAAGGTCTTGGGGATCATCAAGATGTTTTCTGGCAAAATTTAGACAAGCCTTAATGTTGTTTTTGTTCAGCAGTGGTTTTGGTCTTGGAACTCTGCTATGCAGGCCGTTATTAACTGAAGTAAGTGAGGCCTGCAGTTCTATGGATGTTGTTGTGGGGTCTTTTGTGACCTCCTGGATGAGTCACCGTTGTGCTCTTGAGTCATTTTGGTTGAACAGGGCCATGTAGGTCAGGATTTTTTTTTCCTCCCTTAATAATAAAAAGTTTCCTTTTAAAAGTGCATAAAGTATTCAGTTGTGTTAACATTCACTAATATTTAGTTTGATGATCTGAAACATTGAAGTGTGACAAACATGCAAAAAAAAAATAATCAGGAAGGAGGTAAACACTTTTTCACACCACCGTATATGTTATCCGTTTTACATTAAGAGATAGATCATTGCAAGAGGAGCGTGTCTTGTCTACAGTCATGCATGGTGGAGTCATGGTCTGGGGCTGCATGAGTTCTGCCAGCACTGGGAAGTCCACAGTGAATATCTCCAAATGTGTGGCTGGTGTGAACGTTTCATGTGAGCACCATTGTTAACTAGTAGTGCCTTAATCCTCTTGGGCATGAAATTGAGCAGAGCTGCACAGGTTGGTACTGGAATCCTCTTCCGTCCATGATGACATCACAAACTTCATTCCTTCTGTTTGGATGCCCCACAGGTGTTCAATTGGGTCCACTCCCCCATCTTCACCTTCATCCTTTTCAATAAACACGTGTAACCTTGGAGGTGTCTTTGAACTCCGCATGATGTTGGAAAACTGACATGTGCTTCACAATGCCCTAATACATTGCCAGCAGCACTCATGCAGCCCCAGACCGTGAGGCTACCACCACCATGCTTGACTGTTGGCGAGGCGCAGTCATCTCACTTGTGCGGCCCGCTATTTAGACAATAACGGCTGCGTGTTGACTCATTTTCAGTGGATACTATGTCTATACAAGCTGTACACTGACTACTTGAAAGTATATCCAAATTTCATTTCTACACTGTTGTCCCTTGAGAAGATATACGGTCCTGAAGTGGAGCATGGTGCATATGGCGTGCATGTGTGGCTGCTGCAGGTAATGAACACTATGAGTCTTTTTGATCCACAGTAAGTAACCAGAGCCATTGAAGGCTGGGGTGGGTTACTGGAGACAGGATGAGTCCCTCATCTCAAAGGAATAGCAGCAGTGTGATATGAATAGCCCTGCCATTACGTTGATTGATTCACCGTCTCCCCCTCGTGCCACCATTATGTCGGGAGGGAAAAAGTCATGAAAACAAGCCACAACAAGAACAAGATTTATGTCTTGACGTTGGACACAACACAAACAATGCAACGACACGGCGGTGTTGGTCAGGTTCTCTTACAGGACTAACAGACGCGGGGTAAAATAAGCCAAGTAAAACAGCTGGCAAACTTGACTGAATGTACATTTGCCTTCTAAAATGAACTCCAAATCTGTGTGACCTAAATACCCAAACAATGAGGCTCATAAGCTATAAGCGCTAATGTGATGAAGGGATTTTGTTGTGCCATGACTCCAACATGGTGACATGATTGTAGCGTCAGACGGCGGTGCGCCTTATCATGCTTGGCTGCGCAAAATCCAAACATGTCCACATGGGGTGTCCCAATCCACATTTTTTGGCTTACGATCCGATTGTTTTTATCGTCTTGCCAATCAGATCAAATCCCGATCCTTTTTTTTTTTTTATAAGAAGCTTTTGTTACAAATATGAATTTGTGGAATTAAATATGGTTTTGAAAATAGCTCTTCAAAGCATTACAAATAATGCAGGAAAATTATTTTTATTACAGAGCATGACCAATAATATTGTTTGGCTTTTGTAACAAACCTCTGAGTCAGGTTCCTAATCCAATAAAAGATCCAAAAAGAGATAAAATTGTGGAAAAGAATGGGCCTGCAAAACAATTGGTAGGGTAGGACTAATCATTTGGCATGGTTATAGATCCATTTGCGGTGTGAATATATGACTTTTAAACAAACTCAACGCAATAGTGATTTACTGACGGCCCCTAGTATAAACAACCAGCAGTTAGAGCGGCACTTCCCGTGTGAGCTCCCCGTACGAGCTCCCCGTACCACGACACAGCAGTCCGAGCACAGTGAGGGGGAACTACCGCTGTAGCTACAGAGCCAAACATCCCACGTCCTACGTGAAACCAACTTCACCACGGTACACTGCAAACATGTCTGCATGGTGGTGTTGCCTTTTCTTCCTCTTGCAGGTGGCAGGAGTCGAGTGGCCGCCGGCTTTGAGGCACAACGCTACCGTGTTGGAGTGTGGCTCAGAGTTCCAAACGTTACACGGCAACCGGATTGGCCTGATTCCTTGGCCGATATTATCAGATCTTCAAAATACAGCGGCACGGAAGCCGAATCCGATTGTGGAGTTCGGATCGGGACATCCCTAATGACCGCATTAAGGAAGATGTTGTCATCCATACAACTCCAATTGCATTATTAACACAAGATATTTTTACAACGCCCTTATTTTGTTTACGCAATTAGACAAGACTGGGCAAAGAGCACTCTTATTTTGAAGGCCAGATGTGCGTTGTGTGTGTGTTGAGAATGTCCGTGAACAGTTAAAGCGAGCTAGGTAGAAGAACGAACGTCTTTTTTACGCTCAAAGCTTGCAAGTTGTCGAGGGGCATCGTAAAATGCAAGAAAACAACTCGTACGGTCTTCTGAGTCGTGCACACACACAGCCATTTCAGCATGCTTTGGTAAGTGTTGGAACTGTATATAAATTAACAAGCAATATAATTATCACTCATATGTCTTAGTAGTGATAACGTGTGCTTGCCCTTTAGAAATGTCTGTTTTAGGAATACAGCTGTGACCCAGCAACAGAGGAGGTGGCGACTTGTGGCGCCACTGGGTCTGTTGACGACCGAGGCTGCAATCGCAGATCAACCGATGTCCTTCAAGGCTGTGCTGAAATGTGCTTCATAACACACATGCACTAAAGATAATCACCCACAGACACCCTGTTTAACAGCAAATTCCGTTTTTAATGGCCAATTCCGCAATTCCGTTAATGCGGAAATCAAATGGCGCTAAGTAAGTATAGGTCTTGTTAAACACACACCTCATTTTAATTCTTTATGAGCGCAAATTAGGCTGTTTCTGAATGAAAATGAGGTTCTGATAGCATTCTTAGTAAAAAACAAAAAAAAAAAAAACAAAAAACAAAAAAAAAAAAAAAGAAGAAGAAGAATGCGTGCTCAGCCGGGCACCCCCCATGTAGTGACAATGCTACAGTCATTTTTAGGTGATTCCACGGTTGCATTGATAGTCCAATCATCGAATTGTTGACTATTCTAAGACACCCATATTCATTTATTTCTTTTTTTATGATTTCAACGTGTTCTACATTGAATGGATTTTGTAAGTATTGAATGATTTACTTACTTATTGCACGCTGCTGCACAAAAATGCACCATTGTAGAAATGCATTCTATGTAGAAGCAACAGTAGTGCACAAATGACAACATTATTGCTCTATTCATCTGCCGTGAGGTCAGCGTCATGCTTGCGTGTGCACATACAAACACACACTTAAAGCTGCTCTTACTCTTACACACACACCGCCCTCATACAATGTATTTGCTTTGATGATAGCAGCTCTACTTAAAGACGAAGCCACATCAGGATTTATTTCAATTGAGTTTGTTTTTTTTGGGCTCCTGAAAGTGATAGCTAGAACTTCACCTCCTTGAATTGAAGCACATATCGGGGGAAGAATAAAAACAACTGCTAAAGAAGTAAATAGAACAAGTAGTCAGTTGATTCAGGGAGGTCCATTATGGCAACATGACTGCATGACATACAATCACATTTACTGGTTTGGTCTTTTCTTACCAAAGACAGCAAAAAAATGGGGTGAAAGGGTGCAACGTTCATTATTTATGAATATTGCTTTTCACAGTGTCAGCTCAGTGCCTCGGTATTGATCCATACAGCAGAGAGCTGCTGCACCAGAGAGGACGGGACATCACACTCGCAGGAAAAGTGCTTTTATAAAGCATAGGCTAAGCCATGCTGCTGCCATGCTGGAAGGAAAAAAATGCAATAATAACCTGACAGACTGCCTCTCAAAAATACTTCCTTACTAACTCATTCAACAACAAAGACGTATTTATACGGTTTTATAAACCCGAACGCCCGATCCCTTTTTACATTTGTTTTAGGAAGAGGTGATGACACAACTGCAGACTACAAGTCACTTTTCCAGCAGTGGAGGAGCGTAGCGTTCAGAAGGTTACAATTTGTAGCGAAATTCTACGCGCGCGTGCGCACACATAGTCCAGTTCCAGATTTGAAAATTGTAAATAGTTCATGGTGTTATATTTGTAAATACTTTGCTATTTTGATGTAAACCAAGCCTTTTTTGTGTTGTTTATGTTGGTATAGTTGTTTAGATATTTCAGCTGTCACAAAAGCAAAAAATGTGTCAAAGTGAAAGTTTGCTTGAAATGTATCTTTTCACAAAGAGCTGCTTTTCTCCCTTTTTTAGTTGGGAACTGATATTTTCCTGAAACTTACCTATGTTCTACTGCTGATTACTAAAGAACGGAAAAAGGTAGAAACTAACTTTTTTTTCCTGATGAAAGGCAAGGGTCTAATGTTTCTTTTAGTAGGTTCCATGTTTATATAACCATACAACACAATATTCTGTGTGCCTTGAAAGAGGGTATTTACTACGGGGCTGCTGGTTTGTTAGATGAAGCCTTTACAGAGTTTAGGACACGGGTGTCCAAACTACAGGTATTTCCATTAAGGGCCAGTTACTGAAAAAAAAATCAAAGAACAGATGGACCCCTTTGATATTTCACATTTTGTAAATGTGGATATGCTCAGAAAAATGTGATATAGTGTGGGTGAAAAACCATATTATTAGTATCAGCTTTTTCTTCTGAATTCAACTTTTTTTGCTTGTTTTTCTTTTTTTTTTTTTTTTTTTCTTTAGAGGTGTCACCAGGCGGGACAATACATGAGATTGGGTCTATAAGAACGAGACAAGACGAGATTTTACCATTACTTTTAAGAAAGGTACGCTGGTTAAATATACACAATATATGACAATATATTGCAATCTACTAATTTAATTTCTCTTCTGCACTCTGTGTGTATGCTAGCAGCCCCCCCTCCATCCACCAAGATAAGGAGACAAACCAGGTCACTCTGCTCATGCCGTTGTTCTATGGAACAAACATGCCAAGGTGCTGAAAGCAATGCACAGGGTGAACCCTGTTCCTGCCTGTTCTGAGGGAAACAGACACGCATGCACATGGCAATATAATGTATTGATTATTCACTTCATTTATTATGTGATTCATTTATTTATTTACTATCGTCCCGTATCTTGTCACATGTTAATCTCGCAAGATCTTGTGACACCCCCCACTTTATACTCAGAACTTTTTTGTCGTAACTTTTGTTGCAACCTAATTTGCCCAAAATTGCACCTTTTACGTTTTGTGTCTAACTTTCGAAAATGTTTTTTTCCTCACCATTTCAACTTTAATTTCATTTAATTTCATGATTAAAAATGTAAATGTTAATGTTGTTCCCTCATAATATGATGTTATTCTGGTGAAATTACACCTTTTGTTATATGTTTGCAGGGTTTTGTGCATTTTGCGTGTGCATTAGTAAAGCTTGCATTCCAAGTGAAAAGAAGCCATAACAAGCAGCAGAGAATTCAGTACAAAGGAGCGTGATTATTCTCACGTATCTGATGCGTAAGTCATGTTACTACTGACTGTATTTAGACAAGCATGATCATGTGGTAGCCCTTCAGGGATCAAATATGTTCACATGGCTTATTTTTCCCCATACGGAAGGTCAGTAAGCCAGTGCATTGCAGAATATTTCCTCTGGGTTGGCTGCACTCTGCTGGCCAAACATGCAAAAGGCCAGCATGACGCCCATTAATTAGCCTCCTGGAGCCAAGACGATGTCTCAGCGCTTGGCATGTTTAAATATGCCCCCCACTGTGTGATGACTTTGTCTGGAAAAAGTCTCTCCTAAAAGTCACATTTCATCACGGCTTTATCTGTAGTTGCTTCATTGGGTAGACACACAACCACACGCACACAAGGTTAACGCTGCTTCTAATACCGTTTCTTGTGTTTGAGGGAACTTCATTAGCTATGCAAGAGGGGCGTGTTTTTATAAACACCTGTATTCTAGTCTTTTTCACTTATTTGAAACAATTGCCACAAGAGTGTATTGGAGCCTTAATGGTGGATTTCTGGTCAAAAAGTTATCATTTAATTTCTCCGAAAGTAGGCCATTTTTTCCGCCAAAAACATCTTATTCACCCTTGATTGGTATTAATTGGATAGTAGAGGTTAAATGTACAGCACACACGTACCACAGTTTTAAAAAGCCGCAATTTTTACATGTTGATGTCTTGATGCTTCACTGATGATGGTTTTTCCTCAAGCTAACTTAGTTCGACAGTCCTTGAACACACCATAGTTGTGTCCTGAGACGTTTGGCTACGGTGTGTCACACTGAACAATACAGTCCTAACGTTGCTTTTTAACAGCAGCCTCATGCTAACTTTGAATGTTTCCTGGAGAAAAACAAAAGGACCAAAGTGAGGGATATAATCGATTTTCTCACATTTTGTGCTTATAAACAGGCTCAAAGGACACATATTAGACCCAGAGTTTCCGCTACATGTAATTGATCGTGGCGGTGCGCCACTACAAAATAAAAGCCGCCACACCTTAAAAACTATTTGAAGAAATATATTGCATGAATGGATATATATACTGTATGCCAGCGGTCACCAACGTGATGCCCGCAGGCACCAGGTAGCCCCCCCACGACCACATGGGCCTGCTTTTCATTCAGGTTTTCAGTTAATAATGAAAGAACACTAGAAAGAAATGCATTCTGAAATACAAAATGTGAGTTGTGGACACTTTGTTTGGGTTTAAAATGAGCTCTGAAAATAAATGTTACAAAAATGAGTAGCTCTTGGCCATTTTCATTTAGCTCTCACAAGGAAAAACGGTGGTGCCCCCTGCTGTATGCTATATAAATGCATTTGTTACTTATTATGTACGCACATATCAACGCACAATTAGTTTGAAAAGTATTTCAAACATCATTAAAAATGTTTCACTGCGCTTTATTTTGATAAGCATGCGTCGGAATGGCCAGTCTGCCTTGCTGGCACTTGCGCATGTGATTAGATACGCGACACGTCTTGTGTTGACTTTCACTTTGTTTTCTTATTATCGGGCGAAGGAACAATAGCCCGTAAAATGTGTAGTCAGTTGACGACAGCTTGTCACATGCTAAGCCTATCTATGCCAGCGCGTGTGCTCGCTCACGTTTCAGTCTCATTCCACTTTCACATTTTTGTTTACGTGCCTGGCTGGCGGCATCTACCTAGCTCGTGTTTGTCCCACATGCAAGCTACGAGCGACAATCATCATCACAATCCTACTTTTTCAGTGTCACTAAACAATCTTGGTATCATTATAATACTCAGGGCTTGTCTTCAAAACACAAGTTGTGTGTGGCTGTGTACAGCTTTAGACAGTGATGCTATCACATGGGTCTCCTGTGTTCTATTCAGGCATGAGAACTGTATTTAAAGACAAATGAGCACACCGAGTGGAGTTGTGCTTTATAAATAAAGTGCAATTTAAATGTTGGTCAGCAACTTTGCCATTAAATTAACAGTTTTACAATGTTCTTGGTTCATGTTCTGTTAGTAGTTGAAAAAGTTAAATAGATAAGTTAATAAATTTAAGTCATAAAAATGGCTATTTGTCATTAGAAAAAAAATTGCAGGCGCAGCAGCGGCACGACACAGTGCCGACACACGGCAGGCTGCCCTCCCATGCAGCCCAACACTACAGCTTCAAAAAAATCCCTGAGAACAGCATTAAAAAATCATTTTTGGCTTGTAGAGGGGCATGCAAACACAGCAACAAACATCCATTCTCTATGTTGCTTCTCCTCATTAGGGTCGCTGGGGGCATGCTGGAGCCTATCCCAGCTGACTTCGGGTGACAGGCAGGGTACACTGGTCGCCAGCCAATCGCAGGGCACAGATAGACAGACTTGATCCATTCACACTCACATTCATACCTACGGACAATTAAGAGTCTCCTATTAACCTAACATGCATGTTTTTGGGAGGAAACCGGAGTACCTGGAGGAAACCTGGAGAGAATATGCAAACTCAACACGGAAATGACCAAGGGAGAATCAAACCAAAGTCTTCCCGATCTCCAGACGGTGACTGTGTGGCCAACATGCTAACAACTAGACCACCGTGCGGCCCCAGTAACATATTTTTGAATTAATAACATAAAATCAAAGGAAGACTATTGAGAGCTCAGAATGTTTTGACCAGTGAGTGTTAACATCCTATCAAAGCGGATTTGACCTCTCTCTCATCTCTTATCAGCGAGGTACATGAAAAAAGGGCATAGTTACAGTGCCGGACACACACACACACACACACACACCCATGTGTTTGTTGGGACTTCCTGTTTTCAGGAGGGTATCCTGAGCATGAATGACAATGTGTCAACCACACCCGTCGGTCGTACGACAGATTCCTCATGCATGTCATCCTACAGAAACACCTGAGAAGAACAACGGGGACTTCCAGCTGCCATTCATAGACCAACTGCTCAGCCCTTATTAGCTAGCGATGTCTGTGCAACAAGCAGGAGTATGCACACCTCGTGATGTACAACACTACTTTCTTCGTTGACTAAATTCCCCGCCTGCTGAATCAATGTTCAATATTACGGCGGATGATGATGCATATTTGAGACATGCATGTCACACACTCCACTTCCCTGGCTCTTCCGTTTTGGGGCGAGACAATGTTAACACTTTGACATTTAAGTGCGCTGTCCGCACTATAAAAATGCCACGGCAAGCATGACGCTATCGTTTTACCTTCAACAGCACATTCTGGGATGAATTATTCAGCGATTGATGCCACACTCCTGGCATTTAGTTTGCTGTTTTGCATTTGGGTCTCTTACGGTAACTAAAAATGAAGTGAACCGTCACCTCACAAATGTACCTGCTGAGCCATGATGACAGCATACCGTCACACCCCATCCATCCCCGCCTCCAAGGGGGCAACAACATGCATTCAACAATCTAGCTGGGATCAAACTTTTACAGTGAATATTTTTGCATTTTGCTAAAGCCAACCAACAAAGGGATGCTTTACACAAGAAGGCCTTATTTGATGTTTGACTTGATCCTATTATCTGATTCCCGCTCTCATGTGCTATCTGTAATGAGAAGATCATGGCAGACAGAAGGGATGTTTTACAGTCATGACAGTGTGCCAACACAATGCACTTCTCAGAGAGGATGATTGGAAGAGGGAACCTGTGTGTAATGTTACACAAATGAGATGCTTTAGTCCACTGCAAACAACCACCAACTCCGCTTGTGTCCCATGTGGGTAAACCTCTGTGGTAAACACTGGTGCAGTGTAGACTTACAGTTCTCTCTGCCTGTGTTTGCTTCGGCCACAAGCGCTGCTCTCCACTGCCGATGCCACTCTCTGCGTCCAATCCTCCTCCCGTGCACAAAGCCCTGTCAGTGTGCTCGTTCCAGAGGTCATCAGAGGGTCATAGCGCCGTGATGGCGCCTGGGAGATGAGAGAAAGAGAAAGAAGAAGAGCCTCAGGGGTGGGATGACAAGAGCTTTGCCGTGTACCCCCCAAAAGAAAATACAAGGTTTGGCCGGGAACCCTCCACAGGAGCTACGTGGGAACCATTCACAGCATGCGCAACACCTGCGCCGACACATAAGAGCACACCCCAAGCCCCACCTCCCCACCGTAGCTGTGTCAGTACTTCAACCATGAGAAAGCGCTGGCTGGCAAGCTGCTCCACTAAGCTAACTTTGTATTTAGGCTATGAATTAGTAATACCATAAGTGAAGGCGGCGTTAATTGGAAGCAGACAATAATTGGAGAGAATCTGTGATTAAGTTATGTTTTTTTAACCTTAATAATGGTTTAGAGTGCATGAGACAGTGGAATGGAAAACTTTGCACTCTTTTGCCAGCATGATCATTCATGAACAAGCATATTGCACAACACAGCACTAACACAACCAATGTTGTACTAGCACTAAGGAACCGACCGCTCAGCCAGCATTAATAGAATTGATTGTAAACAACAGTACAGCATGAGTAGTGTGACCTGCTCACAAGGCAAGACGACACACGAGCTCTACGAGAACGAGACGAGGAGAGATTTTAAAATGATTTTCAAGAAAAGTACAAGGAACATTTATTTTTCAATTATATATGACAATATATTGCCATCTACTCATTTAATGTATACTTTTCTACACTCTGTGTGTATGCTAGAGGCCCCGCCTCCACCCACCAAGACAAAGAGACTATCAATATATTGCCATGTGCATGCGTGTATGTTTTCCTCCAAACAGGAAGGAAGAGGGTTATCGTCCAATTTCCATGAAAACTTTCTTGATCAGCATATGCCAATAAATGCCTTTCAATGCTTTCAATCACCTGTGGTTCGTGCTACTGCAGCCTGCAGCCATCACAACATGCAGTGTAGCATCTTGGGTAGCATCCTCCCACTTTTCTTCACACTGCGCAGGCATGCCAAAACAAAACCAAACATGGCATTTGAAGAACAAACACTTGATGGAGTATGGTGAGTTAGGGAGGCTCACGGTGTGGTCACCAGTCAAACGGCAGACAACACTCGCCCGGATGTACCTGAGAGTCAGACTGCTAAGCTAATAACTCGAAAAATAATTGAATTCGTCGCACGAGATGAGCAGCCTTTGTCAGCGGAGGAATACACCGGGTTCGCCGACTGCTCTTTCCCTCGGAGCCCACCTACGTGCTACCTGGAAGTCCTGCTAAAGCTCCGCCAATGTACTCTCACATCCAAAGTCTCCTTAAAGCAGGTGGCTCATTCTCTGCAAGTTTCACCAGTGATATGTGTTCTCTTGAAAAAGTAAGTCAAATATGGTTTTGTCTAAATGAAGGTGATTTTATACTTCCTTTTCATATCATATAGCCAATAATAATGCTGCTCAGTCGCCTCAATGCTCATATGCGCATACTGTCCATGCGGTTTACAGAGGGAGACTGTAGAGTCAATACTGATTATGAAAAAAGCAAGTATGGATGTATATTTTGTGTGGTTATATCAAATTGGTATCAAAGTACCAATTCTTGTGACAACCCCAGTTGCTTGTAATAGCTAATCATTACTAAGATGTACTTTAAGTACAACTTTTTAAGCTTTTTTTAATGACATGTACATACTGTAAGTCATGGCCAATTATGCTAATTAGGTGATGGCTGATGCCCCCCCAACCCAACACCACAAACAGACTGCAGTCCTGCGGAAAAGTGAATGCGTATGCAAAAACAAAGTCTTTCTTCAAAGTTTTATTGAGATATTCTTCTGTTGCCCTTTGGACGAGACGCCGCACCGTTTCACACTCTGCAATCTTAAGCACTTCAATTCTCCAATAAAACCTCGTCATTTCCCCCTGCTTTCTCAAGCACAGGTCAATATGAGACGGGAGTGTTTCCAAGTGTGAAACTGAGCAGCTGCCCAACAACAATATGAAGCCCATAGAGTTCCCCAGCAGCACCACAAAGTTTTAGAGAGAGACAGCGAGAATGCTATTTCTAAGTTGACGTAAACAGATAGAGGATTTGGACATGGAGTTCTGGGAAAAGAACAGATGTGCATACAGGCAATCCAGCTGTGGGACACTTGATAACTGTGAGACGAAATTGGTGGTGGTGGTGGCGGTGGTTGGGGGGGGGGGGCTAAGCGAGGAGGGATTGACAAATCTGAGGAATTTCAACTTTGCTGGGAAGACAGAGTGAGGATGACGGATCAGCATTTCATGAAATGTCATGAAAGACCAACTCTTGTGTACGCATGTGCGTGCGCTAACTTTTGAATGTGCTTGCAAGCATTGTATCCCATTTCAAACCACAGACACACACATTAGCTATGTTTGATCAGTTTAGCTGCTCACATTAGCTATCATTGAATGTATAGCCATAGACATATCAGCAACATTGCATTTCACACCACACCTCAGCTGTGGTCCAGCTCAAATACCACCCCCTACATTAGTTCAACAATAAACTACATAACTGCGCGTGTGTGTAGGTTTTATTGGAGTGTTTTTTTTCTTAACAGAGACGGTTTATATAGTGTAGCGTCGCCAGGAGCACTTCCTGTTTCCCACTGCGCTTTGCTGTACTGTTTTTGTAAATGGCTGCTATGTACATGCTGAGAGCTCACATAGCTGCTGGTTATTCTGCATTATTTGTTGGTAGTGTCTTGTCTGTTTTTTCAGCTGGTAGACTGGTCGTCTCCCAACCTGAAGGTTGTGGGTTCGATCCTCCGACCCCCTGTGATCGTGTTGAAGTTTTCTTGGCCATTTAGTCTGCTTGTAAAACAAAGAGTTATCGCTTCCTCACCGTGTACCTGTGTGAAGTTGCCACAATAAGCAACTTCACACAGGTACATTATACTTGAGTACCATCTAGTGGTTCACTTGTGGCATGACACTTAAAGAAAAATGAATGAAAAAATGGTCTAAAAAGGTTGGTATAGATTATCGACAATAATTTATAGTACAATTATCAACCAGCAAAACAGGCCTGTGCGAGCGTTTAGAATAGTAACACATTGTTCCAAACATATTGAGATACATTTGGGATAAAGTATGCTTCACATACTTACCGCCGACTAAACGCTAATGTGCTTGGACAGGGATGACAGCCATGCAACCGTTTATCATCCACCAAAAGCTATTTGGATGGCATAGCCGCATGCTTCTCTTGTACAGAAAACCTGCTTGCATGATGGGCTCGCATCACCCGACGAGCCACAGACCCCACAGATGAAGAGGGGGATGTCTAAACCCTGAGGGAAAGGAAGCACGGCTGATCTGAGCTGCTGCTGCTGCCATGGAAACTCCTGCAAGCCAAACGGCTGGCAGAGGCAGTTCCGACAGCATGGTAATTTCCTGACCTTGAAATTTGCTTTTGCCTGTCTGGAAAGGACGCACAGGTGCAAGGAGAAGTGCAAAGCCAATTGTCTGTCTTTGGTGTACATGAGAGGTTATACTGTACATGCATGAAAAGCTGGGGTGGAGGGTTCTGCGTAAGATGACATAACCCCCTAGATCAGTGGTCTCAAAATTGAGCCCCACGGGCCACGAAAGCTTTTGTGGACAATGTCGGTTATTGGCAAAAAAGCCAATATCAGATATCCCTAACTATGTACATTCAGGAATTTCGGAAACTGTGGTGTTGGGCTGCATGGGACTGCCCCTGCTTTGTCATGCCTCTGCCGTGTCCCCAATTTTTTTTTTTATGTTTATGACAACCAGCTTGAACATGAACTGAGAACATTGCAAAGCTGTAAATTTAATGGCAAAGTTGCTGAGAGCACTTATAGAGTCTAAACTGTTGAGCCTCCTTTTGTTGCCTGAACTATTTAGTGCAATAGTATTATGTGACTAGTCCAAAAGTACAACATTTTGTACTATTTGACACAAACCTAAAGTTAATTTGAGTAAAACGAATACATGGGAAATGAATTGCTCAATAATATACTATATACTGTATAATATACTATTGTGGGTAATAGCAGTGAAAAGGTGATTATATGGGTTCTATTTCAGGTCTACAGGGCTCTAATAAGGTTAAAAGCATATCTAGAAGTATATAAAAGTATATATAAGGATATATATAAGGATTCCTACTTGGTGGAAATTCACTTATCACGGTGGGGTCTGGAACCAATGAATAACCATAAACAAGAGACGACTGTATTCACATATGTTCTATAGATTTGATCACATACGGCCTTCCATGGCTCAGGCTCAAGACAGCTTGTTGACAAGTTAGTCTCTTTATTACGTCCACCTGATGCGGCTCAGCATCACCCAGACGGGTAAGTTGACTGTGAGACCCCTGCTATAGGTGAAGTTGTCAACACGTATGTTTGACAGAGACTGCTTCCACAACGCCTCAGGCAAGCAAGGTGGGGGGGGCGTAATAGAATGACAAAAAGAAAGAAAGTGAATCGTCTGATTTTTTCCCCCCTTTGCTGCCTCTGCTTGTTGCAACTGGCTGACCAAAGGATTACCCCCGCTAATAGACTTAAAGGTACTTTAACTCATCTCCCAGATGTCTGCCTCCCCAGCAGGAAGGCATCCAGGTCAGGTCTCAGGAAAAATATATCAGACACCGCCGGTGTCTGATATTGCTGGCCGCATTTTAAAAGTGCCTCAGACTCCGAAACCATCCGACTGAATGTTCATGCAGGCTTATGAGTCCAAATATCATCCTAATATTGTTCAGCACATAAAATACACAAATACTTATTGATGTATCTTGGGTTGGACAACACCATCCAGCTGACATCGTAGCAAGATCATTTCACTTAACTAGGGCACATGGTAGTTTGCCCAACCGGTCTACATGTGCTTTGCAGACTTGGAAAAGGCAATCGACCGTGTCCCTCGCGGTGTCCTGTGGGGGGTGCTCCGGGAGTACAGGATTGGTGGCGCACTACTACTTATACAACGAGAGCAGAAGCCCATTTGGCATTGCCAGCAGTAAGTCCATCCTGTTTCCGGTGAACACTGGCTGCCCTTTGTCACCATTTCTTTTCATCATTTTCATGGACAGAATTTCTAGGCACAGCCAAGGCGTCAAGAGGGTACAGTTCAGGGGCTTTAATATCGCTTCTCTGCTACTCACAGACGATGTGGTCCTGATGGCCTCATCAGGCTGTGACCTCCACCGTTTACTGAGGCGGATGGCAGCTGAATGTGAAGCTTCTGGGATGAGATTCAACACCTCCAAATCTGAGGCCATGGTTCTCAGTCGGAAAAGGGTGCATTGCACCCTTTGGGTTGGGAGCGAGGTCTTGCCCCAGGTGGAGGAGTTCAAGTATCTCGGGGTCTTATTCATAGAATGAGGGAAGGATGGAGCGTGAAGTTGACAGCCGGATCGGCGCAGCATCTGCAGTAATGTGGTTGCTGTACCGGACCGTCATGGTGAGGAGATAGATTGTCGATCTATGTTCCCATCCTCACCTTTGGTCGCGGATACAGGCAGCCATAGGATGGCTGGACTCACCCTAAGAGACAGGGTGAGGAACTCGCTCATCTGGGAGGGGCTCAGAGTAGAGCCGCTGCTCCTTCACGTGGAGAGGAGCCAGCTGAGGTGGCTCCGGCATGTAGTCCGGATGCCTCCCGGACGTCTTCCTGGTGAGAGGTGTTCCGGGCATGCCCGGCCGGGAGAAGGCCCCGGGGCAGACCTAGGACATGCTGCAGGGATTATGTCTCACCATGCCTAGGGGTCCTCACGGTGGCACTGGAGGGGGTAGATCCGGGACTGGGACTGCTGCCCCCGCGACCCGGACCCAGATCAGCGGAAGAACGTCGCTGTGGAATCATATGAAAACGTCACGCGATTTTGTTCATATCAGGTCTGGTTTAACATCTTATACGTGACAAGGATGTTTGCATATTGGGTCTTGCAACAGCAATGTTTTTATCACCGATCTTCGACTCGTCTCGAGAGCACCACAGTAGAGGCGCTCAAATGCTTGCTTGTGTCTGTGACTTTTTGTGACTTCGTAAAGGAAGAGCCTCCTAACTTATGGAAATGATACCACCTCTGATCCCCTGAGCTAGATGAACCCGCCCCGTGGATACACCCACCACTTCACAAAGAACAGCTTTGTAAAAACAATTCACAATGCAGGCTTTGCTACACATCTTAAAAGGCAAAGTGTGCTTTTTTTATTTTACCCATCATCCACAATCATTATTTGAGACATGAACACACATCTAGAGGCAGGGAATTAATGCACCTAGAAAGGTCGCTATTAAAGCACCTCCATAAAGCTCCAACAAGGTGTTATGGTTTTCTATCCATGCTGGGAGCATGTAGTAATAGGTACAATCATAGCAACATATAATACTTACAGTATTTTGTATTTGTACTTTATTTATCCCACAGCGGGGAAATTCACTATTTGCCACACATTTTGCCCCATTTTGGTCATTTGAAACTTTCGCAGGTACAAGCGGCCGAAATGAGTTTTCACCGTAGGGTGGCTGGACTCTCCCTTAGAGATAAGGTGAGAAGCCCTGTCATTCGGAAGAAACTCAGAGTAGAAGTGCTGCTTTGCATTGAGAAGAGACAGATGAGGTGGCTCGGGCATCTGGTCAGGATGCCTCCCGGATGTCTCCATGGGGAGGTGTTCAAGGCACATCCGAGCGGTAGGAGGCTTGGAGAAGACCCGGGACACGTTGGAGAAATATGTCTCTCATCTGGCCTGGGAACACCTCGGGATCCAGAGGGAGGAGCTGGACGAAGTAGCTTTCCCTGCTTAGGCTGCTGCAACTCGGATAAGCGGTAGAAGATGGATAGATGGATGGTCTTTTGAAGCATTAGCGCAACTTGCTTCCTGGGTGCATTGATTTCACATAGCAACATACAGGATAAACAGGATTGTTTGAAAACAAATCTTCATGTATTTGTTGGCCCGCTGCAAGCGTTTCTGCTTGTGAGTATTGGTTCAGGGTGGCCAAATAGTAGCTTCATGCAGAACTGCAAGCCTGTGGGGGATCCTCCACCTTGAGGTCCATGGGACTTCAGAGTTTGCTGCTTTGTGATGGCTTTTTAGCAGGTGTGCTCTGGATTCCATACGTTTGTCTGGCAGGAACCTTTCTCATGATGCCTTTATCAGCACAACCTCGGCTGCCATGTGAATCAGCCACCAATTTCTTCACTGTACGAGTGTTTTTGTGAATGATTGAATGTCTTCATGCCTTGTCCAAGGCCTTGCAATATATAAGGCTTTTTTGTCAGCAGAAATCCTATTGCTTGAAACCTGTGGCATGCTTAATAATGTGGAACATCATTTGGAAGTCGTTTTCTTTTAATTGGGCTCACCTGGCAAACTAATTGATTGATATCAGTCATCCAAAGAGCACCAAGACACAATGCCATCCATGAGTTTCATTGAAAAACTAAACATTTGATGTTTATGATACTGAAATCCTATTTGCATAATCATTTGGAACACAGGGTGCTGTATAAAAAGTGGACCACGTACACAAGTACACAGTATATTCTGTTGGTGACAAGCACAGCTCTTTAAGCATTAAAGCCACACACACACACACACACACACACACACACACGGACTTCCATCTTCACTGCTTCCATGACCAGAGATGGCGCTATGCACCCTTTCAGCTTCTGAGTAACGTAGTGACTTTTCGGGAAGATGTGGTGGTGTTTGATTAGCTATTAATATTATTATTATTATTATTATTATTATTATTACGCTCCATTGTGTAGGTACATTAGTCATGAAGAGCACAGCGTGTTTGCTTGTTGGTTCCACATGCGAGAGTGAGCTTCCTTGGCACGCATGCGTGTTGAAGCTGCCGCGGGACGACAGAAACAGGGCTTAATAAGACATCCTGACAGAAAAGCCCTTTAATTTCCTCCTTCCTTGATCTCACGCTGCCGACACACCACGCTGGAGGCTGGGCTGCGTTTCTTACTTTTTTTGGGAGGCTGCTCTGGGAATTTATTTATGGCCGCCCGTCCGTCCGTCCTTCCTCCTCCTCCTCCTCCTGCTGCAGCTTTTTTGCAATTTGGCCAATAAATGGAGGTAACAAGATTGTAATATTTCCAAACCTATTGTTGAGAAAGAACACACTGCTGCTTTATCAGCATGCTCACACAAACAAGTGTTCCATCTGAAAGAAATACAAATGTGATTGACTAGTAATGGGTCGATCGATACGTGATCGGTATATGCTGATCAATGCCTTTGGAAGCCCATCACTTGTGGTACACAGGCTGCTGTGTAGTGTCCCATGTCGCCTGTCGCCTGTCCATCACACTGAGCAGGCTTACGGCGGCAAAACCCCAAACAAATATGTCCGCTGTGGTGAACGCTTATGCCATTTGTGAGAGTGATGGAAAGTTTGCATCGTGCAATGCATGCCACAAAAAAAACATCACATGGGGGGAGCACGTTAAAAAGCTTCTACACAAACTGAATACGGCACTTGAAGATGGGGAGTTTTTCACATTCATAGCAGAGAAAGGCCAGATATGACCTGAGGAGATCCATAAGAGAGGCCAAAAGACAGTACAGACAGAAGCTGGAGGGCTACGATTACACCTCAGAACCTCGCCGCATGTGGGCGGGACTTCAACACATCACAGAGTACCGACAGCGGAGTAGCGTAGCCACTTCCAGCCATACCACACTTCCAGACTAGCTAAATGAGTTCTATGCCCGCTTTGAAACCCAAACTCCTGATGACCAGAGAGGGTGGCTGGGCTTGAGGAGCACACAAGACTCACCTCTCATGGTGACATCAGCTGATGTGCGCAGGGTTCTAAACAAAACCAACCCACCAAAAGCAGCAGGCCCAGACAACATCTCAGGACGTACACTTCGGGTTTGCTCATCAGAGCTAGCTGATGTGCTTGCTGACATATTTAACCTGTCACTTGCACAAGCATCTGTACCGACCTGCTTTAAGTCCACCACCATAGTGCCCGTACCCAAGAAGAGCAACGTGACCTGCTTAAACGACCTATAGCACTCACTCCTATTGTAATGAAGTGCTTTGAAAGGATAGTCATGACCCACATCAAAAAGAGCATCCCAGGCCACTGTGGACCCTCTACAGTTTGCATACCGCCAGAACCGGTCCACGGATGATGCAGTCAACACTGCCATCCACACAGCCCTTTCTCACCTCCAGGGCCAGGACACATATGTCACAATGCTATTTATAGACTATAGCTCTGCTTTTAACACAGTCAGCCCCCACAAACTCACAAATAAGCTCCTCACACTTGGCCTGTCACCCTCCCTCTGTAACTGGGTGTTTAACTTTCTCACAGGCAGGCCCCAGTCAGTCAGAGTCCAAAATCGCACATCCAGCTCAAGAATTGTGAGCACTGGGACCCCACAGGGGTGTGTGCTGAGTCCGCTCCTCTACACGCTCTTCACCTACGATTGCGTGGCCTCCCAGAACAACACCAGCATCATTCAATTTGCGGATGACACTACAGTCATCGGACTGATCACTGGTGGTGTTGAAACGTCATACAGAAGAGAGGCGGACCTCATAGCTTGGTGTCATGATAACAATCTCCTTCTCAATACAGATAAGACTAAAGAGCTGATCATTGACCCAAGAACAAGGGAAAAGGAGCTGCATAAACCCCTGTTTATTGATGAGACTGAGGTGGAGAGTCTTCCTGAGAAGACTGAGGAAATTTGGCATGTCCACCACAATCCTTAGTTGCTTCTACAGATGCACTATGGAAAGTGTCCTTACAGCCTCCATCACTGTTTGGTACGGTAACTGTACAACACGTGATAGGAAGGCACTCCAGCGGGTGATCAAGACCTCACAGAACATTGTTGGGGCAGCCCTCCCCTCACTGCAAGACATTTATAAAACTAGAGTCCTACGAAGAACAAACAACCTCATCAAGGACAGCACACATCCACAACACTCATTATTCACACTCCTACCGTCAGGCAGACGCTACAGGAGTCCAGGACCACAAGACTGGCAAACAGCTTTTACCCACAGGCCATCAGGCTTCTCAACGAAGCACTCACCACACGCACACACTCTTAACACTTTATTTATTTATTTATTTATTTGTATTCATGTCTCTTCTGTTGTTGTTGTTTAATGTATTGGTATTAATGTTTCTTATGTTCTTATTCATTTTCTTGTGTTCAAGTGTTGGACTGTAAATGTACGATGACTCCGATGTAACCTTGTATGCATGTTTGAAATAAACCAGACTTAACTAAACATTTTTGCTGTTTCACTGTTTTGTATATTTTTTTAGGGATGCTCCAATCCATCAGCCACCATTCAGTATCGGCCAATTTCTGTGGAAAAGCATGTGATTGGGTAAATGCTTTTTCATGCCGATCGCAATAGCCAATCAGGTTTTCTTCGGGTACTCCGTTTCCTGCCACATTCCAAAAACAATCATGTTAGCTTCATTGGAGACTCTAAATTGTCCATAGGTATGAATGTGAATGTGAATGCTTGTTTGTCTATATGTGCCCTGCCATTGGCTGGTGCCCGGGGGTGCCCCGTCTCTCGCCCGAAGTCAGCTGTAGTGTAGTGTCTTGCTCTCATGTCTTAGGTAGAATATCCCTCCCCCTTTCCTTCACACTGTGTAGGGGTGTGCGGCTCCAAACCAAGTACAGTTTGGACAATGCAACATACGGCAGGAGCACATCAAAAAGCTTTCATTTAAGCCAGCACTTAAAGAACACTTGACGAACTATGGCGAGTTTTTGAGAATAAAACCCTGATCAGAGCATCCCTAATCATTTTATTCTACAATGTGCCACGGGCCCATAAAAACTAGAGATCGACCGATATGGGTTTTCCAGGATCGGCACGATACAGATCATTCGTAGTTACGGAGGCCGATAGCCGATATTTGTAGCCGATATTGGTTTGCAGTACAAGTGTAAAAATTGCTGTAAAAATGTTGAATAATACAAACACTTGACTTGGGTTAACTGCCTAAAGCATGTTTATTTCCCCAAACAAATAGAAAAATAGCTCCAGAAGAGCACGGAGTTCCTACACTCAGACGCATCTCTTAGAAGTTGAATAAAAACGTGAATAAATAGCTCCCTGAAATGTTTCCACAGTAAATAAAGTCACATTATATAGAACTTATCTTTGTTTTAAGTTCAAACACAACAAAGTACAGGGAGCTAACAAGCACAGCAGCAACTCTTGCAAGTTAAATAAAAACTTCTATAATGTTTTCAGCCTTCATCTTAGCGTACTTCCCTGCAACAAACAAGATAATTGAATTTCTTACTCTCTCACAATCACACACAAGCTTCTACAATCACCGACTGCTTCCACGTTGATATTACCAACGGCATTGTTTGGTTTGGTTTGGTTTGGTTTAGTTTAGTTTATTTGAACATGAAGGTTCCAATGGAATACATCTCATGAATCAATATTTCACAGTTCCACATGTCCAAAAGGAGTAGGAAGAAGCAAAGCTTATTTAATCCTACCCCCCCTCCAAACCTACATCTAGTACAGTACATGTAGTTCACTTCCTGCATTCCATGTCATGTTTTCTGTGATAGTCAGGATAATAGATAACGGTAAGACAGCCCTCCCAAAAAAAATAAAAAATATTATATATATATATATATATATATAAAATAATAATAACAATACTAAATAAATAAGTGATTTATTAAGTGATTCACGCACATATCAGGAGATACTACGAGCCAGCAAAGCTGCCACTTGCGTTTACTCCACTCTTGACGTTACGTCAGGGTTTCCGCTACACGTAATTGATCGTAGTGGCCCGCCACTACAAACTTAACTTGAAAACAATGTTAAGTAATACATTGTATGAATGTATACACTGCATATGCTATATAGATACATATATGGATTATTATTTACGCACATATGACCACAATTAGTTTGAAAACAATTTAAGATATCATAAAAATGTTTCACTGCGCTTTATTTTGAAAAACTTCCAACGGAATCGGCACTTACTCATGTCGCGGCACAATGCAGCACTATCGTCTTGTGTTGACGTTCACTGCATTCCTTACTATCGTGCAAATAAAAAATAGAAGGTGTAGTCGATTGATGACAGCGTGTCACATGCAAATCCTATCTATTCCAGTGTGTGTGATCGCTCACGTTTCAGTCTCATTCCACTTTCTGCCGTCTTTTACTCATTTGCACTGAGGCAGTGGCGAGCGAGATTACGGTCAAGCTATGAAGCTCCTGCTAACTTACTTTTTCAAGTGTCACTTAACAATCTTGCTCTCTTGGTATCATTATAATACTTACGGCTTGTCTTCCAAATGCTAGCTGTGTGTCTGAGTTGTTCAACAAACACAGTGTGTCCAGCTTTAGACAGTGATGCTATCACAGGGGTCTCCCACAGGTACTGTAGATCATATGCTTGCAGTAGCTCACCAACTGATGTCGAGGAGTTCACCAAACAATACGGTATTTGCTTCATCTCTTAGCAGTTTTATAAGTGTTCTATCCAAACATGACACCTGTATTTAATGACAAATGAGCACACTGAGTGGAGATGTACTTTGTAAATAAAGTACAATTACATTTTGGCAATCGGTAACTTTAAGTGGTCTCAGCAACTTTGCCTTTGTTCTCGGTTCATATTCTGCTGGTTGTTGAAATACGTTGAAGAAGCTAATAAATAAATAATTAAGTTACTTGTCATAACAATAAAATATTGCAGACACAGCCACGGCATGACACAGCGGCAGCAGCCCCATGCAGCCCACCACCACAGCTTCAGAAATCCTAGGGGAAACCCTGTACGTTATTGTTGCAGTCGAGATCTGTAGAGTTTTTCATGCGACTTTCACGCAAACACACACTATTGCTAATACATAGTCTGCTGAGCCTTTAGAGCCAGACTGGCTAACTAATCTTATGGTGTGCTAACCAGCTCCCAGCTTGAAGTGCTTCCCTCCATAAAACAAGTGATTTGATTTTTTTTACATGCTCTCACTCTCTCTCAATCACACACATGCTTTTACTATCACGGACTTCTTTCAAGTAATTCACAGACATGTCGGGAGGTACTACGAGCGAGCAGAGCTGCCACTAATGTTTACTCCGCTCTTGCTTCATTCTGCTGCTCACGGTAACGTTAGTAGTAGTTGTGAGACGTACAGCACTGGGATGTTTATTACAATTTCGAGAGTTTTCTGCGTTTACCTTGACATGTGTGTTTGCTCTCAGGACGTTCTGTACACGAGAAAACTTCCCTCTCAGCTGTGTGTGTGTGTGTGTGTGTGTGTGTGTGTGTGTGTGTGTGAGGACCGCGTCCGCTTTAGATTGGCTTTGCCAACGACGCGTGCTGTGGCATGCTTAACCAATGAGATGGCGCAGTAGGTGGAGCAATGCTGGAGACAGAAGTCACAGACAGCAGGAGAGAGAGAGGTTCGCGGCTGAGCCGAACTAACACAGTTAAAATTGATTTCTTGATATCGGCCTGTCGGATTTAAATAAAGGCCAATTCCGATATACATCAAAACTCCAAATACCGGCCCCGATTATCGGCTGACCACTAATAAAAACTTAACGGCGGGCCGTACTTTGGACACCCTTGCCCAACGTTATACTGTATATACACACATTACTTACTCTGTTTTATCCATGAGACTTTTATGAGAGGGATCATGATTTTGTGACCTAAGGGAAAAGTGTTTTATGAGTAAGCCGTTATCAACTATTGACCTAGCTAAGGGTATAATAATGTCACAAATGGACTCACCCTAAAAGATAGGGTGAGGAGCTCGGTCATCCAGGAGGAGCTCAGAGTAGAGCCGCTGCTCCTTCACATGGAGAAGAGCCAGCTGAGGTGGATCAGGCATCTAGTCCCGATGCCTCCCGGACACCTCCGTGGTGAGGCGTTCCGGGTGTGCCCAGCCGGGAGGAGGCCCCGGGGCAGACCTACAGTACAGGGAATATGGAGGGATTATGTCTCACAGTCTGCCCGGGGATGCCCTGGTGTCCTCCCGGTGGAAATGGAAAAGGTGGCCGGACACCAGGAAGTCTGGGCTTCTCTACTGAGGCAGAAGAAAATCCCGAATAAGGCCTAAAATCTCTCATCATCATCGTAAGTTGTGTGCAGAGAACTACACCGCCATTGCAGACTGACACACTGGAACGCTGGCTGACCTGCACCTTCTTCCAGATTTGGGAAAAAAACAATCCCACAGGAAACAATGGCAACTGAAATAGTCCGTTCCAGGGTCAAACTATCACCATCACAGCACTTTACATGCAATGCTCTTAAGTATAACGACATTACCTTAAGCTACCCCAGCAGAGTATTGTTTTTTCACATCTACTTTTTAATTTTGTAAATGCACTTTTACTTGAACAGATTCGCTACATGCTAAATGGAATCCATTAATTAGCAAAACAATGTAAATAAATATGCATTAAAAGCAAAAAAGGCAGTTTTACCACAGAGTGCTTTGCAGGCCGCACGGTGGCACTAGTGGTTAGCATATCAGCATCATAATCTGGAGCTCAAGGGTTGGAATCTCTGTGGGAACATCTCCGTCTGGACGTTTCAAGTCCCTGTGGGTTTTCACCGGGTGCTCCGGCTTCCGCCCACGTCTTAAAATTGTTAGGCTAACTGTCTATAGGTATGAATGCTTGATTTGATCTCTGTGTCCTGCAATTCGCCTCTCGCTCAAAGTCAGCTGGGATAGGCTCCAGCTCGCACCCGACCCCAATGAGGCCAAGCAGTACAGAGAACGTTTGGATGATTACTTCTACTGTGAGACTACATCCAAACTTGAGTTGAAACATTGCTAACTGTCATCCAAGTGTAAAAGTGTCATCAGTAAATCTCTCCCTGAAGAAAGTCTGGAGCAAACATGAGCCAAGTTTCAAAGCTTCCCCGGCTGCTAAAACATAACTTTTAGCCTATCAAATACCACAAGAAAAGGGACAAAACACACACTAGTAAAGTTTATCCCACTTCATGGACATGTTGAGTGTTGAGCGCAGCATTTACAAGTAGAAGTTCCTTTCACAGCAGCACACACCAACAGTAGCAAACGAAACTATTCAAAGTTAACTGATCTTCAATGAAAAGTAAACATAGGAGACATCAACACGAGTCCGATGAGCTGCTAGCGGCTAGCGTAATGCTAAGGAGCTTAGCCGGCTAATGCTAGGCCCGCTGTACGGTTGCCCAGTTGGTGCATGTAGATGCTGTGTTTACCTCACAGATGAAAGGATGCGCAGGAACGACGGGCCTCTCCGGTAACTCCTCGTGGTAGTCTATCCAAAGACAGATAATATCCTCTTGAGCTTGCGGGAGCTAACGCCGGAGCCTCTCCCTTGTTGGTGTCTACTTCCCCCGCTTGCAGACAGTGTGCGCTGCACGGCGACCACGTTAGCAGCTCCGGCTAACTAGCATCGCTACGTGTGATGGTAGCGGGTATCTAGTAAGACGCCGCTAGCATTAGCCGCTCCGGTCAAAGCAGTCCGGTAAGATTCCGGAAAGTCGTCGATTATGTCCCTTTACCTAGCCCACTTTAACGGCCTCTGTTTGTGACAGGAAGGGAAGGCGCCTAACGGCAGCAAACCGCTTGTGAAACGGGGGTAATCTGGCGTTGACTGCCGCCACCGCTGCGGATAGATTTGCTCGCCTCTTGACAAATGGCTGTCGCGGGAATGTGACGTAATGAGTTGCTTCCCGGCGGCCATTGAGTTTAACGTCATTTTCTTGCAAGCGGCATGATTGACAGTACAGTTTTCAGAAAACATTTAAATATTATATTATACTATATCTATATATATTATATTACATTATATTAAATTATATTATATTATATTACAGCACATCATGTATCAAATCACATCATATCATGCTATATTATGTTATATTATATCATGGTATTCATGCATTATATTATCATGATTATTCCTCATATTATACATATATATTAGCCATTTTTATTTATTATTATTTAATAATGGTACTTGCCATCAACATAACACAAAACATTACATATAGAACACAGTCAAACAAACAGTAAGTCCGCAACACATTAAGTCTATAGTCTGCATATAAATGTCAAGACTATCCACAAATGTATGAAAGTACAATAGCAATTCTGCAAGATATTGCTAAATTGAATGGATACAATGCACCTGGAATGGAATGTGTCTCAGTAAATTCCATTTTTGTTTGTGTTTCTATGGTTATCGTCTGTGGTTCCATTATTAAAAAATAATAAGTGCAGAACATTCAGGACATTTTAACTTTGTGGTGCCACTCTACTTGACAGGAACCTTAGCAGAACAATCCGGAATTTGTTTGGAAATTGATTTTTTTTTTTTTAATCCCCGTAAATGGGAAACAATGGCAAATAAAAAGGTTTGTTCCACAGTCAAAGTGTCACAAAAAAACCTGTATTAACCGTGCAGGCAAGGGTTTTAGTAACATTATAATATTATTAATGGTCATACGAGTGTAAAAAGAAGTTAAGCACAGTACATTAAATTGTGGCTGAAGATTATTGTGTGTCTTGGGAGGGGAGTCACTTCACACTAAGACTAAACAAAGCTGAAAGTTTTGTTATTCTGCTGTTATTATTATGAATATTATTGCCGCTTTAGCCATATTGTGCTGAGCAGCCAGGACAGAGTTTGTCATTGTTTTTGTGGCTACTGCTACATCTCATTAACTCATCCAATACCAAAGATGTATTTTTACTTTTTTATAAACCCAAACGCCCGATCCCAAAGACGTATTTATACGTATTTTACGTTTTTTTGTGCGAGAGGCTAAAAGAGACGATGATGCAATTGCACACCCGTGGATGCCACTTTTAGAGCAGTTTTAAGCTGTAAAAACGGCCGCAGGGTGGCAGAAGTGCATTTGATTGGAGCTGGGCATGTGAATTGGAATGGGGAAAATCATACATGACAGGAAGGAGGAAGTGGAAGAGCGTGGAGGAGTGTAGCGTGCAGAAGGTGACGCATTGTAGGAACATTTCAACCCATGCACATGCACGCGTGCAGACACAGTTCAGCTCCAAATGCGAAAATTGTAAATAGTTCATGGTGTCATATTTGGAAATAAATTGTTATTTTGATGTAAAACAACCCTTTTTGTGTTGTTTGTGTTGTATAGTTGTGTACATATTTGAGCTGTCACAAAAGCTTGTGCTTATGCTTGAAATGTATCTTTTCCCTGTTTTAGTCGGGAAGTGATATTTTCCTGAAACGTACCTATGTTTTTCTGCTGATTAGTAAAGAGTGCAAAAAGGTAGAAACAGACTTTTTTTTTGTTCTGATGAAAGACGAGAGTCTAATCTCTCTTTTGGTAGGTTCCATGTTTATATTGCATTCTGTGTGCCTTGAAATATCTGTCAAAATCGTCGAAAACGGCTACTGAAGGGGTTGTCTTTTGGAAAAGGGTTGTGATGGAGGAGAAAAATGATGATATGATATTTTTTGGACGCTGCAGTGCTCCTGCCACGAATGAGTTGTAAAAAAAAAAAAAAAGGCAGTATGGATGCTAAACGCTGATCTTATCTGACTGGTCATGCACATCAAGTTGAAAGTATTTCCACGAAGAGTGGACTTCCTGCTCAAGCTCTCATTGATGAGATGCCCAAAGACAGTTTCACACGATTGGAAACACATTTTCTTTTTTTTGTTAAATGGTCTCTGCGAGGCATGTTGTCAAAAATGACTCTGTTGATGAATGAAAAGAAAGCGAGAAGCTATTCATGTGGAGCAGAATCAATTAGACGCTGTTAACTTTCATCTCAAAATATGTTCCCCATGCACATTTACTAGCTGCTTGTCACTTTAAAGACTCATGCTAACCCCGCTAATGTCGCTAACATTTTGCCAGTTAGCATGCCAACGCTATCTCATTAGCATCGAAAAGTAAGTCAGCAAAATCAAAGGCATCAAAATAAACAATTGGCAGGATTTGATCAACATCCTACCACGGATTAGGGCCACATTGAAAAACAAATGCAAGATTTCGAGAATAAAGTTGTAACTTTACAAGAAAAAAAAGTGGCAAATGTAGGAAAATAAAGATGTAATACAGTGTTCCTTCGTTCCATCGCGGTTCACCTTCCGTGGATTCGCTGTTTTTTTGAACAGCGCATGAACGCGCATTGTGTTCTGCGTCCTTGTGGTGTATTAGAGTGATCTATCAGTGCTCTGCTGTATGTGTCTGTTGTTGTATTTACTACTGCTACCAGTAGAGGGTGTTATATACTCATGTGAGAGTAAATATTGAGTCACAACAGTCCTGATTGACTAACTGACCGCCCATTGTGTTCTGTGTTCTGATTGGCTGTAGACCATTGTCAATCAATCTCCTTCATGCAGGACTGCCTGTTTCCTGTTGTGTGATCATACGTGCTGGTATGAAGGCAGAAGTTACGTAGGCTGTGTTGAACACTGTAAATCAGGAGTCTCAAACTCAATTTCACTGAGGGCCGCTGGAGATAGGGTCTGGTTGTGGCTGGGCCGCATGAAGTATTGGGAATAGGGCTGGGAATCTCAGGGTACCCCACTATACGGTATGACACGCGATGCATGGCTCCCAATAATGATAACATCTCAATACAGTGATAGGGTGAAACAAAAAAATAAATACATTTCATAGTTTGTATTTTGCTGCATTCAGCTGGGATAGGCTCCAGCTTACTTGTGACCCTAATGAAGACAAGCGATACAAAAGGGGTGGAATTTTTGCAGCATATTTTAACCAGACTACAAGCAGCAATGGTATAAAAAGAATGAGGATGTTTAGCAACATAAGTGTAAACAGGATTTTAGTTTCGGTGTCTGAAAAACAGTAAAGCTATTTTAAACTCATTCAGACAACACAACATCTCATGTCTCTCAAGTAGATCAATGCTATAAAGTAGAATCATATCCAAAAGAAATATTTTTTATAGCATTTACACTACTCCTCCATGTCTAGTTGCAGGCCACAAAATATGACCCGGCGGGCCACAAGTGGCCCGCGGCCCGTGTGTTTGAGACCGCTGCTGTAATTGAATCTTCAGCTCATGGAGGACGAGGAGGAGGAAGATGTTTGAATGTTTTAACAAGCATACAGAAACGCAACAGTCTAACAGCGCCAGGACAAGCCACGATCAGAGGAGTGAATACGCGTGGGTCACGTCATTTCTTGTGCTGGATCTCATAAGTTGATCATTAAAATTCCCCCCCTTTTCTAGTAAATTTACAAGAAAAAAAGTTGTAAATTTAACTTTATTGTCATACATTTACGACTTTTTTTCTGAATTTAATTTACAATTTACAGTTTTATTAGAGAAATCTCTGAGTTTTTTTCAATGTCGCCCTGGTACTCGGTCGTAACATCCTACCCAAAAGACGAAAAAGGCAAAACAAATATAATAATAATTCCAATGTTGTGAAAACAGAGCTGACATCCTGAGTTGCTTCTACAGATGCACTGTCGAAAGTGTCCTTACCGCCTCCATCACTGTTTGGTACGGTAACTGTACTACACGTGATAGGAAGGCACTCCAGCGGGTGATCAAGACCTCACAGAACATTGTTGGGGCAGCCCTCCCCTCACTGCAAGACATTTATAAATCTAGAGTCCTACGCAGAACACACAACCTCATCAAGGACAGCACACATCCACAACACTCATTATTCACACTCCTACCGTCAGGCAGACGCTACAGGAGTTTGAAGTCCAGGACCACAAGGCTGGCAAACAGCTTTTACCCACAGGCCATCAGGCTTCTCAACGAAGCACTCACACACGCCGCACGCAACACACGCACACACTCATAGCACTTTATTTATTTATTTATTTATTTATTTATTTATTTGTATTATTTACTTGTATTAATGTCTCTTCTGTTGTTGTTGCTTAATTTATTGGTATTTATGTTTATGTGTTTATGTTTCTTATGTTCTTATTCTTTCTTGTGTTTTCTTTCTTTTCTTGGGAGAATGAACAGAATAAGATTTTCATTGCATGGTATTACTGCTGTTTTACTATGCACATGACAATAAAACTCTCTTGAATCTTGAATCTTGAATCTTGATTGTGTGTGTGTGGGGGGGGGGGGGCGCACACAAAAAAGTATAGTAGTCATGTCATCATATTTCATTAGGAAAAATCAACAGGGAGACTTGGTCAAATCCTAATTTCTTCCACTCCTTACTTCCATGTGTGCACAAACTACACTTCCAGTAAATCAAAATTTTAAAATAGTAGATGTAAAAAAGTTATTGGTGCCATATTGGTCATGCCAAGCAGAAAGTTATCAGTATCAGTATCGGTTGAGCATTTATTACATATATATATTAAGGTTGTCGATGATATTTTGTCCATAGTTAATTCATAATTAATCGCATTTAATCGCTAAAGAAAAAAGTTGCCACCGTGAATCACTACTTTATCGTGGTGGAGGGCTTTGTGTGCCTGAGTGATCCTAGGAGCTATGTTGTCTGGGGCTATAGGTCTTCACCAACCAACCCGAACAAGCCGCACGGGTTCTACCCCCCTGGAGCCACCACCTCCGGGGCAAGCATAATGGTTTGGTGTATTGTGCTTTGAGTGTCAGTCGAGGGCGGGCGTCTGGGCGACCTGGTCTTCTGTGTTCTACTCTGGAGTTGCTGCAGGGGAGAGGCGGTGAGCTGGTGTGGGCTTATTAATAGCCCCCTGGCTTGGTGCCTCTGTGTTGGAGTCATCCCCAGTTAACGAGAGGGTCGTTTCCCTACGCCTTCAGGTTGGGGAAAGGGTCCTGACTGTCGTTTGTGCGTACGCGCCGAACAGCAGTTCAGAGTGCCCAGCCTTCTTGGAGTCCATCAGAGGGGTGCTGGAGAGCACCCCAACTGGTGACAATGACAGTTTGACCTGAAGAGGCGCGACTGGGAGGAACGTCCTTCCCGATATGAACACGTGTGGTGTGATGTTGTTGGACTTCTGTGCGAACCTCAGTTTGTCCATCACAAACACCATGTTCGAACATAAGGATGTCCATAAGTACACATGGCACCAGGACACCCTAGGCCGCAGGTCTATGATGGACTTTGTAGTCGTATCATCAGACCTGCGTCCGCATGTTCTGGACATGCGGGTGAAGAGACGGGCTGAGCAGTCCTATCGGGTATGGATGGCTTGTGGGACTCCTGAAGCAGCTAATAGGTACCGGCAGGCCAAGCGGCACGTGGCTTCGGTGGTGGTCGAGGAAAAAACTTGGGTGTGGGAGGAGTTCGGTGAGGCCATGGAGCAAGACTTTCAGTCGGCCTTGAAGACATTCTGGCAAACAGTCCGGGGCCTAAGAAAGGGGAAGCAGTGCCGGTCCACACTGTTTACTGTGGGGACGGGGGCCTGCTGACCTCGAGTGAGGATATACGTAGTCGGACAGTGGAAAGAATACTTTGAGGCCCTTCTCAATCCCACTGACATACCTTCCATAGAGGAAACACAGTCTGAGGACAGGAAGGTGGACAGTTCCATCACCGTGGCTGAGGTATCTGGGGTAGTCAAAACGCTCCCCACTGGCAAATCTCCAGGAGTGGACGAGTTTCACCCAGAGTTCCTAAAGGATTTGGATGTTGAGGGACTGCCTTGGCTAACGCGTCTCTGGAAGTGGAAGTCAGAAACAGTACCTCTGGATTGGCAGACCGGGTGGTGGTCCCCCTTTTCAAGAATGGTGACTGGAGGGTGTGTTCCAACTACAGGGGGATCACACTCCTCAGCCTCCCTGGTAAAGTCTGTCCCAGGGTGCTGGAGAGAAGGGTACCACCGTTAGTCCAACCTCGGCTACAGGAGTTGCAATGTGGTTTTTGTCCTGGTCGCGGAACACTGGACCAGCTCTACACCCTTGCAAGGGTACTGGAGGGTACGTGGGAGTTTGCCCAACCGGTCTACATGTGCTTTGTGGACTTCGAAAAGGCATGGGACCGTGACCCTCTCAGTGTCCTGTGGGGGGTGCTTCGGGAGTATGGGATTGGTGGCGCTATTACGTGCCATTGGTTCCTTGTACAACCGGAGCAGGAGCCTGGTTAGCATTGCCAGTAGTAAGTCAAGCCTGTTTCCGGTGAACGTTGGCCTCCGTCAAGGCTGCCCTTTGTCACCCATTCTGTTCATAATTTTTTGGACACAATTTCTAGAGGCAGCCAAGGCGTCGAGGGAGTCCAGTTTGGTGGCCTTAGGGTCTCGTCTCTGTTATTTGCAGACAATGTGGTCCTGATGGCCTCATCGGGCTGGGACCTTCAGTGTTTACTGGGACGGTTTGCATGTGTGAAGCTTCTGGGATGACACTCAGCACCTCCAAATCCAAGGGCATGGTTCTCAGTGGGAAAATGGTAGATTGCTCCCTCCGGGTTGGGAATGAGGTCCCGCCCCAGGTGGAGGAGTTCAAGTATCTCGGGGTCTTGTTCACGAGTGAGGGAAGGTTGGAGCGTGAAGTCGATAGGTGGATTGGTGCAGCGTCTGCAGTAATGCGGTCACTGTACCGGACCGTCGTGGTGAAGAGAGAGCTGAGCCAGAAGGCAAAGCTCTCAATTTACACCCCCCCATCTATGTTCCCACCCTCACCTATGGTCATGAGCTTTGGGTCGAGATTGAAAGAAGGAGATGGTGGATACAAGCGGCTGAAATGAGTTTCCTCCGTAGGGTGGCTGGACTCACCCTAAGAGATAGGGTGAGGAGCTCGGTCATCCGGGAGGAGCTCAGAGTAGAGCCGCTGCTCCTTCACATGGAGAGGAGCCAGCTGAGGTGGCTCGGGCATCTAGTCCGGACGCCTCCCCGGTGAGGTGTTTCGGGCATGCCCAGTCGGGAGAAGGCCCCGGGGCAGACCTAGGACACGCTGGAGGGATTATGTCTCACAGCTGGCCTGGGAACGCCTTGGTGTCCTCCCGGTGGAGCTGGAGGAGGTGGCCGTGGACCAGGAAGTCTGGACTTCCCTACTGAAACTCCTGCCCTCACGACCCGGACGCGGATAAGCGGAGGAAAATGGATGGATGGACGAAAAAAGTTTTTTTCCATCATAAGGAGCGAGGTAAATCTCTTTGTGGTAAACGATTCCGCACGCAACTACAACGATAACTACATCAAATGTAATGTCTTATTTTATTCAAAAAAAGAATATATAAAATTACAAATCTCACAGTTTTTGCACGTTTAATGCGAGCAGTATTTTGTCCCACTTTGTTTGGCAGTCCATGTACACACCTTCTAACTTTGTCCCATGCTGCACAGTACTACTACAACTATATTGTATTTTTAGCCTTTTTCTGTAACCTCATATTTGTTCCCAAGTGCTGATACTATGTGGGAATGCATCAAGGTAAGATATGATGACCTTACTGAGTGCTAATGTGCATATTCGTGGTACACAACCTCTTTGGAACATTTCGTGCTTTTAATTTGATGTTGTTCCTGTCATAGTGTTACATAATAGATAAGATAAATTAGATCGCTATCATGTACGTATGTTTTACTGATGTGTTGATGACTAACTAGTGCACTGCTAATTCTAGCTAATGCTAGCGCTGCTAGTGCTGAATTGACAGTAGCCCCAACATAGCTGTCCTCGGCTATGCCTGCTGTTAACTTGCACCTTCTACCCACCTCGTAGCTCGCAGTTCCAAGCAAAAATAAGCTCAGAGATGGCTCTCTTCTAAAAAAAAATCACTCGTTAGTTGGGACACTCGTATGCCATACCACCGCATAAATGTCCATTAAAAACAAAAGCTTTCCATACAATAAATCACAATATTTTAATATCAAAATTAGAAAGGTACAGAATTAGAGGATTAGTTTTGAATTGGGTAAAAAGCTACCTAGCAAAGAGGAAACAATTTGTAAAGCTAGGAGAATACACATCTGGGAGTTTATACACCACGTGTGGAGTACCCCAGGGGTCCATACTGGGACCAAAACTGTTCAATTTGTATATCAACGACATTTGTAAAGTAACAAAGCACTTTAAGTTGGTCTTATTTGCAGATGATACTACTGCTTTTTGTTCTGGTGGAAGCACACAAGAACTCATTAAAAAGGTCAAGGATGAAAAGGTCACATTAAAGTCATGCTTTGACAGGAACAGATTATCCCCGAACTTAAGTAAAACTAAAATAATGCTATGTGGAAATAGCAGAAGGGACGTACAACCAAATACAAATAAACGGAGTGGACATTGAAAAAGTGGAAGAATATAAATTCCTGGGGATCATAATAGACGGAAAAATGAGTTGGAAATCTCATATTAAACATACACAACAAAAGGTGATGAGAAATATCTCTATATTGAATAAAGCAAAATATGTTCTTGATCATAAATCACTCCACACTCTGTACTGTTCCTTAGTATTAGCATATTTAATGTATTGTGTGGAGATATGGGGAAATAATTACAAAAGTAATCTTCACTCACTCACTGTACTGCAAAAAAGATGGTGAGGATCATTCATAATACCAAGTATAGACAACATACAAACCTTTATTTTTAATATCACATATTAGTGAGGATCATTCATAATACCAAGTATAGACAACATACAAACCTTTATTTTTAATATCACACATATTCAAATGAGCAGATTTAGTATTCTTTCAAACCGCTAGAATAATGCATAAAGTTAATAATAACTTGTTAGTCAAAAACCTCATACAGTATTTCTCAATCAGAGAGGAGAAATATGATCTTAGAGGAGAATTAAACTTAAAACATTTATATGCCACAACTACGCTGAAAAGCCACAGCATTTCTGTATGTGGAATTAAATGATGGAAGGGATTGTGTCAGGAACTCAAACAATGTACAGAGATGAGCACATTCAAAAACAATACAAGCAGTTGATGTTTGCTAAATACAAGGCAGAAGAGTCTTGATCATCACAATGATTGTTCTGTCAGGTTCGTTTTTTTTAAGTTTTGTTTTTTTAATTTATATTTATTATATAGTCAAACTTGTCTATAGCGGCCACTAGAGGGAGTCTGTGGAAAGTGGCCGCTATAGACAGGTGGCCTCTATAGACAGGTTGGCGTCCAGTTTGAATGTTGACCAGTAGAGGGGAAAAAAAAAAGAAAAAAAAGGGGGGGGGGGGGGGGGATTGGGGAATTAATAATAATGTTGACCAGTAGAGGGCACTGCGGACTGCGGATAAAAGTTGTACAGCACTACTAGGCTTGTTATTATCATGGTTCATGGTTTTAATCCTGAACATGCATGAGTCAAACAGTAGCACATCACATAGTACAATTCACAATTTTGCATGTCCAAAAAGGAGTAGGAAGAAGCAAAGCTTATTTAATCCTACCCCTCATCAGTTTCACATCAGTTGCAATACATTTATTCACCTCTTGTTCTTCCAAGTGTACTTTGTAGGTCTACATGACAATGTAGTGCAATCATAGCCAAGGTTTTTACTTACTAAAAGGAAGCTAGAGGCTTAATAATAACTGATAGAATATATCCACCACCCACAGAACAAAGCTGTGCTAGTAATGTCTTACGCTTGTTTTTAATATTTTACTTTTTATACGGCAGAGTGTCATTACAGCTTTAGTTCATCAGGAAGTGACGGGAAGTGACGGTGGGCGTCCCGAGCAGGAGAGCTAAGCTCAGTGCTAGCTGTGAGTTTGGAGAGAGTTGGGAAGTGTGTTTATGTTTGGCGTGGATGTAAAGTCCTGCAGTGTTCTCCGCTGTTAATAAAGCCATTAAAGTGCATCGGCGACGTGAGTCTCTCCTTCCCCACAACAAGCGGCATTACAGTATTGACCAGTGCACACCAGGAAATAAACGGTGTCATTTCTTACAGGCATTGGCTGGACAGCTATGTAGTGGGGCTTGTTTAACCTTTGCCTTGTGGGCAAGCAGGAAGGAGAGACGATGCTGAGAGATGTGTGTGTGTTCTGAGCTGCTGTCTGGTGGCCGCGTTCAGTAAATAAAGTTGGCAGAAGAAACAGGAGAAGTTTCCTTCTTTGCTTCGGAGCTGAATAACACTGACAAGTTAACAGACTAGTAGCGAACGGAAAAGAAGACGGCTTTGTTTGTGTCGAATACAGAAGATGAGGACTTTGATGGATTTGTGGATGAGGATTGATGAAAAATAACGTGAGTACATTCTAAAATACTTCAATTAAGTACAACCCAACTCAGTTTTGCTCCCGCTGCCGCATGCATGCTAGCGTATGTTTTTTTTTTATTGTAGCGTCGCTGGGAGCACGTCCTGTTCCCAGCCTACTTTGCGGTAATGTTTTGGTGCAAATGCTCTTAAAGTTACATGTTTGACCAGGAAATAGCAAGCTCAAAAGAAGACGGCTTTTTTATGTGGAACAACTGACAGTTTGTGTGGATCTTGTGAATGATTGTGACTGAGCTAGGACTCACTCATTAAAGTCTACACACGACAGCTTCATTGATTGAAAAACAAAACTTTTTCGTGCATGAAGCTTCTACTTGAGTTGGTAATTTGGCCGCTATATGCAGTCAGATATTGACCAAGGGAGACAAAGTGGGTGGCCTCTGGCCGCGTTGGACAGGTGACTGCTATACACAGGGTCTATAACATGTACATTTGCTGCGGGGGATTTTTCAAGTGGCTGCTATAGGCAGGTGGCCGTTCTATAAAGGTGGCCGCTAAGACAGGTTTGACTGTATATATATATATATATTTATCTATCACTGCTCAAAAAAATTAAAGGAACACTTTGAAAACACATCAGATCCAAACTGGGGGAAAAATGATGTTGAATATCTTTCCTGATAATAAGTGGGTGATGTATTAGTAACAAAATGATGCTACATAATTTGATAGAAATGAAAATGATCACCCTATAGAGAGGGGAAATCAAAGACACCCCAAAAATGAAAGTGAAAAAATGATGCAGCACACTGGTCCATTTTGCTAAAATGTCATTGTAGCAACTCAAAATGATTCTCTATAGTTTGTGTGGCCCCCACGTGCTTGTACGCATGCCTGGCAACGTCGGGGCATGCTCCTAATGAGACTACGGATGGTGACCTGGGGGATCGCATCACGCTTCACGCTCTCATTGGCTGATTTTTGGGGCACCACCTACGCTCTCATCTCATTGGCTGATTATTGGGGCACCGCCTACACTCTCATCTCATTGGCTGATTATCGGGGCAGCGCCTACGCTCTCATCTCATTGGCTGACTTATACAGCACATACGTGAGTTTCTACCTCCCTTCCTCTTCATAGTCCTCCTGAAACTAACTTATAAACAATTAAGTTAAGTTACAAATTAAAATTTTGCACACAGCATTATCGTGTAGTGCGTGTGCATTTGTGAGACCAGCTGACTCTTACACTCTTTGAGTCGCGTTTCGACTCAGGCTAGTCCTCCTCCTCCTTCCTGCCTCCACTTGCGCTCCAAGACATCTCATGAACGGTAAGATTGTTTTTGTTTTTTCAGTTTTATTTATTTACACTAATCTTATTTATTACCTTATTTTATATTGGAATGTTACTCTACTATGTTTATGCTAATGTTTTCTTATATTTTCCCACCATATTTGGTGTACTTTGAATATTTTGAAGGCCCAAAGGGGTGAGTTTGGGAAGATCTTGGAACGGACTAGGATATTTACATGTATTTTACGCTTCCTATAACATAAAAACCCTATAACATAAAGGTTCTCGGAACGGATTATTTACGTTGTAGGGGCGTCTACTGTATATATAATTTTGTTGTTGTCTTCTTACTGTTATTTATTATATATTATTCTGATTATCATATAAAATATGACATGGAAAGCAGGAAGTGAACTACATGTACTGTACTAGATGTGGAATGGATGGGGGGTAGGATTAAATAAGCTTTGCTTCTTCCTACTCCTTTTGGACATGTGGAAGTGTGAAATAATGATTCACGAGATGTATTCCATTGGAACCTTCATGTTCAAATAAACTAAACCAAACCAAACCAAACCAAAAATACCAACAGTGTGTCAGTACCTTCCCGCTTCTCTCTGGCAAGTCGACCACGACGTAGTCCATGACAATCCCAATCACAGCGCCAGTAGATACAAATAACTTTGCTGTTGTTGTGAGAGACATCTGCCAGAGCTTTGAAGTTACATTTACCAATCAAAATCGCCCTTTCTTTCTCCATTTCTGCTCCATATTTGTTCCCGCTTGTAGCTTCGCCGTGACAACTACGGCGTCGGCCGAGGATCAAACAGGACGTGCGCGCATAAAAAAGAAAAAAGAATGCCGTTCAAGGAAACTTCTGCGTTATCTTTGCCAGCCCTCATATACAGTATGTAGTGTATATATTTGTATATATATATTTGTATATATTTGTCATTTTTTCCCCAAGACTATGGTTGGGCTTTTGACAGGAAAACAGTTGCCATTTTTTTTTTACAAGAATCAAGTTGCAAGAACGCCATTTTACAATAACAAAGTTGCATTTTCAATTCAAGATTCAAGATTCAAGAGAGTTTTATTGTCATGTGCATGGTAAAACAGCAGTTATACCATGCTCAGTCTCACCAATAAACAGGGGTCTATGTGGCTCCTTTTCCCTTGTTCTTGGGTCGATGATCATCTCTTTAGTCTTATCTGTATTGAGAAGGAGATTGTTATCACGACACCAAGCTATGAGGTCCGCCACCTCTCTTCTGTATGATGTTTCAACACCACCAGTGATCAGTCCGATGACTGTAGTGTCATCCGCAAATTTAATGATGCTGGTGTTGTTCTGGGAGGCCACGCAATCGTAGGTGAAGAGCGTGTAGAGGAGTGGACTCAGCACACACCCCTGTGGGGTCCCAGTGCTCACAATTCTTGAGCTGGATGTGCGATTGTGGACTCTGACTGACTGGGGCCTGCCTGTGAGAAAGTTAAACACCCAGTTACAGAGGGAGGGAGACAGGCCAAGTGTGAGGAGCTTATTTGTGAGTTTGTGGGGGCTGACTGTATTAAAAGCGGAGCTATAGTCTATAAATAGCATTCTGACGTATGTGTCCTGGCCCTGTAGGTGAGAAAGGGCTGTGTGGATGGCAGTGTTGACTGCATCATCCGTGGACCGGTTCTGGCGATATGCAAACTGTAGAGGGTCCACAGTTGCCGCCGGGATGCTCTTTTTGATGTGGGTCATGACTATTCTTTCAAAGCACTTCATAACAATAGGAGTGAGTGCTATAGGGCGATAGTCATTCAAGCAGGTCACGTTGCTCTTCTTGGGTACGGGCACTATGGTGGTGGACTTAAAGCAGGTCGGTACAGATGCTTGTGCAAGCGACAGGTTAAATATGTCAGCAAGCACATCAGCTAGCTCTGATGAGCAAACCCGAAGTGCACGTCCTGAGATGTTGTCTGGGCCTGCTGCTTTTCGTGGGTTTGTTTTGTTTAGAACCCTGCGCACATCAGCTGATGTCACCATGAGAGGTGCGTCCTGTGTGCTCCCCAGGTTCAGCCACCCTCTCTGCTCATCAGAAGTTTGGGTGTCAAAGCGGGCATAGAACTCGTTCAGCTCATCTGGAAGTGTGGTTTGGCTGGACGTGGCTACGCTACTCCGCTGTCGATAGTCTGTGATGTGCTGGAGCCCCGCCCACATGCGCCGAGGGTCTGAGGTGGAATAGTAGCCCTCCAGCTTCTGTCTGTACTGTCTTTTGGCCTCCCGTATGGACCTCCTCAGGTCATATCTGGCCTTTTTGTAGTCATCAGCGGTGCCCATGACAAATGCAGTCGAACGAGCACGTAGCTTAGCCCTTACATCACAGTTCATCCACTGTTTTTGGTTAGGGTATACTTGGTGGTGGTAACAGTCTCTATACATCTGCTAATGTAGCCAGTAACAGCAGAAGCATATTCATCCAAATCAACAGTACAATCTTCCCTCCCCGCTGCAGTTTTAAACACATCCCAGTTTGTGCAGCCAAAGCAGTCCTGAAGTACTTGATCAGTTTCTTCATTCCACACTTTAACTGCTGTACTTACAGGGGGAGCTTTTTTGAGAAGTTGTCTGTATGTTGGATAAAGGAATATGGAGATGTGGTCAGCCTTTCCAAAGTGGGGTCTTGGAACAGCCTTCAAAGCACCTTTCATGTTGCTGTAGACTTGGTCCAGGATGTTATTTTCCCTTGTGGGAAAGCTCACATGCTGGTAATATTTGGGGAGGACAGTCCTGAGGTTACAGTGGTTGAAATCGCCAGATATAATGAATACAGCGTCTGGGTGTTTGGTCTCGTGTTTATCAATGATGTCATGCAGGAGGCCTAGTGCATTAGCAGTGTTAGCTCGTGGTGGGATGTAAACAGCAGTTAAATACACAGCGCTAAACTCACGAGGTAAATAAAAAGGTCTGCATTTCACCATCAGCAGCTCAATGTCCTGCGAGCAGTGCTTTTCCATCGTCTGTACGTCTGTGCACCACCGTTTGTTTATGTAAACACAGACGCCACCACCTCTGTGTTTACCAGATGCTAAAGTCCGATCTCCCCGGTAAGCAGCAAATGATTCCAACTGGATCGCCGAGTCCGGTATATCCTCCGTCAGCCAGGTTTCTGTGAAGGTGAGGACACAGCATTCCCTGATCTCACGTTGAGCTGTAATCCTTGCTCGTAGTTCGTCCATCTTGTTTTCAAGAGAGCGGACGTTGGCTAGCAGCAAGCTTGGTAGCGGTGGCCTAGTCGCTCTAGCTTTTAGCCTAGCATGCAGGCCGGCTCGCTTGCCTCGTTTACGCCTCGGATGCTTTGCTCGCCGGGTATTCAGCTCACCGGGGCCGCAGGCTGCTGCGTTCTCCCGGCGCAGAAGAAAGGCAAAGACTGAGAGGCTAAATGAAAGTTCATGGTGAACCCTGCCGATGTTCAAAAGTGTCTCCCTGTTGTAATGTACTGCGTGAGTGTGTTGAATGTCCAAAATGAACAATAAAATAGCAAAAAATAGAAAAACACGGGAGAGTGTCACAGAGACGTCTGCCACGGAGGGCGCCATCTTTGATCTTTTGTACAAAAATACAGTTTTGTGAAGGTGTAATTCTAGTCTATGAATGGAATGAAGCAGGGTGACAGTGTAAAGACAAAGTGTGGGACATGTGGGACATTTTTATTGCTGTAGTATGTACAAAAGTATGTTGTAAGGTGTTGTGGTGAGTATTTGTATTACAATTGATTACAATCCAAATAGTCACTAGACTTGGTCGCCTTCATCCCAGTCAAGTCCAAGAAAGAAGAAGCTGATGAAGGTGATGGTGGCATGGCAGTCCCGTGTTGCTGTGTTGTGTCATCCTGCGGTGAAAGCGATGAAAAGCGGTGAGGAATCTTCTATTTACAAGCAAACACCTTCTAAGCCACTAAAAGGCACCAAGAAGACTTTGGAAAGATTGCAGAATGATTCTACTCCAGCCATGAATTTCTTTTATCGTTGACTCCTGCCTAGTTCTGATTGCAGCAACGCATCTCACCACGTATGTGACACAACACAACAAGCACAACAAGCACAACAAGCGCTGATATTGCACACACACACACACACACACACACACGCTTGTGTAATCTATTGTGTACACAGAGCTGAATGAATGCACCCTCTCGCCATCATTGGGAAATTCTTTAAAAGCCTGAGAAAAGGTTGAGTAACGTCAGCGCGTGTGTGCGTGTGTGCGTGTGTGAGTGGGTGTGCGTTGCGTGTGTGTGCGTGTGGACCTCGGCCTCCTCAGCACATCGTGGAAGCAGGTCATGTTGCGGGGGTAGTGAGGGCGGAGTTTCGGTTGCTCCACACGGGTCACGCTCTCGCAACGACCGACACACGTTTCAACAAAGAAGGGTCACGCAATCGTACACAAATAAAGTTTGCTTTTGACACCAATAAACCGTACAAACACAGCATTCCAACAGTACAACAATGAAGTTCTAATGTTACACAAATAAAGCAGAATGGTGCAGGAACACGTCATATTCTTACAAAAATAAAATGATACTTTTGCTATAATTAATCTGTGGTTTTACAAACATAACATTATCATTTTACAAGGTTCTAATACTCTAGTACACAAATCAAGGAGGAATTTTACAACAACAATGTTAGAAAACAGGGGAAAAAATTAAGTATTTACAAAAATAAACTTTTAATTTTACAAGAATAAATTTGTGATTTACTTACAGGAATAAAGAAGTAATTTTACAAAAATAAAGTTAGAATTGTACAAGAGTCAATTCGTAATTTATTTACAATCATAAATTTGGACTTTATTTAAAGAAATAAAGTTGTAATTTTACAAAAAATAAAGTTACAATTTTACAAAAATAAGGTTTTAATTTGACAAACACAGAGTTATAATTGGAATAATAAAGGTGACATTTCACAAACATTAAGTTATAATTTTACAAGAATAAAGTTGTAATTTCTTTAGAGGAAGAAATTTGTAATTTTACACACAAAATAATGAAGTTACAATTTTGCAAAAAGATGTAATTATTTTACAATCGTGAAGTCAAAACTTTACACATTTTAAGTAGTATTTTTATGTAAAGTTACAATTGTACAATAATTCAGTTTTACAAAATTTTACAAAACTAAAGTTGTAATTTATTTACAGGAATAAAGTTGTAATTTTAAAAACAAAAAGTTGTAATTTTATAAGAAGAAAGTTGCATTTTTACAAAATATGAAGTTACATTTTTGCAGACTGCATAAATAAACATACCATTGATTGAGTCCACGTAAAAAAGTGACTATTATTATGCCTGCCACGTCATTAGTACAGTGCACGTGTACCTACTCAAGTGATTTGTGTGCCCAATGTTATGCAAAGAAAGGATTGCCTTTTACAGACAAAAAACATTTCAACCGATCACGTGCTTTGTCATCTGTGCAACTCACTGTAAACGGCTGGAATCAGCGACCTCTGCTGGATGAAAGACACATGACACACAAAGTCGTTTGTAATTTTGACCACCAGGGGGCGACAGAAAACCGCGGACGCATTGTGTCCATAAGGCACCGCATGTTGCAAACAGTTATAATAAATACAACCTTTTTTTTTAACTTCTTACGGGGTTATTTTTGGACATTTTTTATTTTTAAATGAATAAAATAACAGAACAGTACCAAAAATATGCCCAAAACGTCAAAAGAGTTGTTTTCAACCATTGAATTGTGGCAGTATGGATGAGTACATTGGCTTTATTTGACTTTTATTTGCGAAGGTGCTAGCTAGCTACCTGTATAGTTGATAGAGCTTTGATTTGTACATTGTGGGTAAAAAAAAAAAAGTCAAGCAGCGTCCTTGGTGCCTTTAATCTTCATTTAATCTGTTTGTGGTCTTCCCGTTCCGCTAAAGCCTACCGTCATTTTTCATCCACTGGTCCAACTCGTCCATCTCCAGCTCCAAGACGGAGGGCACGTCTTCTTCAAACATGGGCCTGACAACACAGCAACACACAAACTCGTCATACGCTGTATTGTATTTGATCAAGTACATACATGTACTGTACATGGCAGATGCTAACTCCTCGATACGCCAAAGTGCGGCCCGGGGTACGTTTTTACCGTGCAGCTCACTTGCGGTACATATCGGAGCCACACTGGATTGCTTCTTTGTTTCAAAATGACCCCCGCATGCTCATCCTGTATGAAAAGGCTGCGGTGGTACCTATAAAGCGCCACTAGGTGACAGTGTTGCTCTGCATTAGGTTCGTGTCTTCAAAGGTTGACTGGTGTCAGCATACAGCGGTTGACTTCTTTTTACACTTGTATGGAAGAACATCGAAAGAGATGGATTTTTAATGCAGTACGTACATTGGCACTTTCTCCATGCTGGACCCGTCCAGATATGGATCATCTTTTCTTGAATCTACAACCCCAAAAAAAAGGCACAAAAAGTCTGTTTTACTCATATGCTGCATAAATGCTAGCTAACGACCGAAATACACGCCAATGGCAACCTGTGCAATGTGCAATAAAGTTGGATTGAAAGCACTTTACCCTGATTGGCAGCCTCTTTACTCAACCTGCGTTTGAGGAAGAGGCCCAAAACGATGGTGGCAATGATGAAGACCACCAGCGCCACCGGGATGACGATGATGGGGAGACTCAGGCCCTCGTCTTCCAGAGGACTGAGGGTGGAGTCCGCATAGTTCATATCCTCTGTGCTTGCTTCTGGAAAACGTAATTAAATTAAAATATGAATTGAATAAAAATAAAATATTAATTAAATAAAAATAAAACCAAATAAAAAAACATTTAAAAAATAACATTAAATAAAATTAATTATATAAAGATAAAATAGATAAATAGAAACAAAATGAAACAAAACTAAAATCAAATCAAATAAAAAATGAAATAAAAACATCAAATAAAACAAAATAAAACAAAATAAAATAAGTCAAATAAAATAGATACATAGAAACGAAATGAAACTAAACTGCAAATAATATTGAATAAAGTCTTCTTTCTACCTGGACTGTCCTCCCCAGAACCAAGATCTTCTGCTTTGTCTTGAGTTCCAATCCACTCTGCAAAGAAATCAGGAAAATAGGAAGAATGTGTTCCGAGGTCAAACCAGGGCCATCGTAAAGCGCTTCATTACGGGCACATGCAATGTTTTAACAACATTCATGCAAGTGTCAAAAGAAGTTAAGCCCAGTCTTACCTGAATCTGTGCCACCCTCCTGGGTGGGGGGTGGGTCTAGCGTCGGGGGCACGTCTGGAGGAGATAACGTGGGCTCTAGAAGCGGGCATCCAAGAGCTTAGTTGTCACACATGCTCATGTGCTAATACCACACGGCCGCTAGGGGGTGCTAATGCATCCTCTGGGTGCGGACGACTTCCTGTTTGTTGGTCATGTGAACATTTCTCAAGCATAAAACGTCTGACCTGCGAGGACGTCCGTGTCGCCTTCCACAACTTTTTCCGCGTCTTCCGTCTCTTCGGCAGGCATCTCGCTTTCTTGGTCAGCAGCGCCATCTTGGCATGACACGACAAGAACGACGACAACACAGCTGCACTCAGCTCACATTGTCTTGGCGTGGTTTCAGTTCACATGCAGACTTTCTTAGCGCCTTTTAGATAGCTAGCAAACATTGCCAGCTGTTGGCCAAACCGCTTGTTGCTGGGCAGAATACACCATCATGACGACCAATGAAATAGGCCAATGAAATAACTCAACTAAAAAAAAAGTTTGTCATTTTTTATTTCTGCGTTCATCATGCAAAAAGACAAAAAGGTACAGTTATATGTCACACACACGAGGCTGTTAACTAGGGGCAGACAGCTATGTGCCCCTAGACAGAGTACAGCAACGTGAGGTTGGGCTGATTATTCCAAACACCACGCTTCAGTAAGTCCTCGTTTATGGCCGTCCATTGGTGATAAGGCAGTTTCCACAAAGTAAGCTTCCTCCGTGGAATATTCTGCTAGTTAGAGCACAGGAGCCCTGTTGACCTCCTTCTAAATACACTTTGAACATGATTAGAGCCCTCTAGACATGAAATAACACCCCTAGAGTCACCTTTACACTCCTATTGCCCAATATAGTAGACATAATAAGAGAAAATAAGACATATAAAACACCTGTGACGGCCTTCTAAATACAGAGAGAGATATATTTTAGCTAATTTTAGCTAATTTAGTCATTTATGCTGGTAACGCTTCATTTAGAAACAGCAATGATTTATTAATTGATATATACTTATTTGGAAAACCGTGACAGAGTGAAGCTGTGAAGTGGTTAAGGACGACTGTGTAAGGATTATGAGGCTTTTTTTAGCTACATGTTTTTTCCTGCTCGCGTGGCTTGGTGGCGAGACCACTTGTTGCTAGGCAGAATTCACAGGCCAACGCCCACGACTGCCCCATGAGACAATGAAAAAAAGAACTGAAGCCAAAAATGAAAAAAAAAAGTTGGCTTGTTAAAGAAAAAAGAAAGAAAAAAGGTACATGAGGCCTCTGGAAGGAGCACAGCAGTGAAGCTAATTCTTCAGTTTTTCTAGCTGAATGACTTGTTAATACACTTTGATTGTAGAATTGCAGCTCCAATATGTAGCGTTACCTTCGGCTGGCCTGAGGCATTGTGAGTGAGTGTGTGGTGAAGCTAGCTGCTAGCCGGCTAGTAGTTAGCCGCTGTGGTGTGGCGAGGTGTCACTACACCAGTAACGTAGTTCTTGGGCGTAACAATGTTCATAACGGAGTAGGTGCGTCCCATTACGTGCATTAATGAGCTGCCTCTTTTTACCTGTTTTTATATCTTTGAAAGGCACAGAAAAGAGAAAGACGTGTGTTCATGTCTCACACGAGGATTGTGGATGATGGGCAACATTCTTTAAAAAAAAGTGCACTTTTTCTTTAAGTTTAGAATGAATAAATTGGAGGCAAACTAGTTACCTTGCTAGCTTGCTAACGTTTAAAGCCGTGGCCACCTCTTGTGTCCCTGCAGCGATCCCGAAGCCTGTGCATTAGCAATGTGGTGTAAACAAAGAATAATAGGAGTGTAAAGGTGACTATAGGGGTGTTATTTCATGTCGAGAGGTAAAACCCGCAGTCATAAACAGGTTTTCTATGCTCAAACTACAAAAATATTCTATTTATTAACGTTGAATCCTACTTTGGGGAAATTCACGTATCAGGACTGAAGTGCTGTATTGGAAAGATGCTGGAAACATGTTGGCTGGGAGCTTGCAAGGCGACATCGCCATCTAGGGGCCTGGCATGCACATGACAGCCTGGTTTTGCCGTGGGATTCTGCCGAGTGGTGTGTGACAGTCAGCGCTTACAGGAAGTTACCACTTCTGCTTGTAGCTGCTGCCACAAAAATCAAAACGGTTGCAAAAGCGTGAAGTGGAGGTGCTCACCACAGGGAACATTTTGTCCTCGGGGCTAAAAACAATAAAGCTGAAAGATTGAGCTTAAATGTCCTCGTCTACTCTATCAGATATAGATCTTGATGAAAGTAGTCACTGTCAGGCACACCAACTGATGTGCGGTCCGTGTCTTTGCTGACACAGCAAAAACAACAACAACAACAAAAAAAACGTCCAGCATGCTTACCTGTCCCAGTCCAGGTCCCATACAGGAGCCACAAGAGCAGCAGGAACACCAGAGGAGGGGTGTTCCCCCGGGGGCCTCTCATGGTAGAAGGCCGCGAGGCGGACATGATGCCATCGTGTGCGCTTGTGTTGTGTGTACGCGTCTCACACCGCCGCCGTCACAGCATCGCACTTCCTGACGCTGCTTGACAGGAAAAAAGACGAGTCACTCGGGTGTGACGCAACACACTTGTACGTGTCACCACAAGTCTGATGCATGCGCATGCACATTCCTGCTGCAGGTATGCAGGGGGTGGGGGCTGAGGCGTCAGGACAATCTTTTTTTATTTATTTTTTTAAAAACTTTTTTTCAATGGTAAAAAATATATTGTTATGACATATATATATTTAAAGACAGTCATTGTGATGGATAAAGTTTTGTGTTTTAATTTTATTAAACTAACTTTGGTGAGTCCTGGCATAGGACGTTGTTGCTAGGCAGAAATCACAGGGCTCAATTATTTGTGCCCAATTGCAAGTTTTTTTTGTTTTTTTTTTAAGATTAAAACAAAGAAACAAAACACAAATCAAGGTTTTACAAAGTCCCAAAAATTGATGGGTAAAAAAAACAAATAAAAAAAAAAAAGGTCAGATGTTTGCTTGAGCTTGCAAAGGTTTTGTGTTATCTGGCCAAAAGTTGTGAAGCTACAGGATACACTTTCGGTCATCGCTTGCCTCCACATAGCGAAAATCGGCTGGAAATGCATAATTTAATTTCCAACATCAGCATTTCCGCATCCCTAACTGCACAACTGTAGAGATATAAAGTGATACTGTAACAACAGGAACACGTTTTCAATTCCGTGATGGTTATTCGACTTCTCTTTTGAAAATAAAATGCTAACATCCGGTCCGAGCTAATGTTCCTGGAAACACATCTCTTTCAGTACTGGCACTCCAAAGGAGATACATTGATTAGCCAGACATGGGATTCTTCCACTTGTGTGCACTGTTTGTCTTGTAAGGAAACACTCATATCACAAACTTAATGAATCCTCTGCTCTTAACTTGAAATTTCATCTCAAGTTTCAACATCCGCTCTAAACACGGAAGTACAATGCTTTGTATAGAGTTCAGTTTTTGTATAGAAATAGTTTTGCGTTCTCTTGCAAACATTCGTCCTTTTTTTACCCATCAATTTCTCTCCGTAAGGTTGAGATCAGCTACTTGGTCGTGATGATAAATATTTTATCATCATTTCATGATGAGGCGGATATTGTATTGATTATTTTCGGCGTTATTTTACATTCAAGTTAAAAAAATAAACATTAATGGCAAAAGTGTGCTGTTTAATGTGCTTGTACTGGTTCGCCGTTGCATATTTGTATCACGTGAATCAAAATGATAATGGCATTTTAATATTGCGTCCATTGTATCGCACGCAACATCATTTTAGTCCTTGTTATTAAAAGAAAACACAACTTAAAGCAAACGGTTTGCGTCTTTACGACGTCTTTACAGTAGGACTTTTCTATATTGACCTTTATTTTACCCGATCACATTTTCTAGACGTACAGCTTCCGCTTCCGGTCGGTTTTGTCAACAGTGGGCAGCACGAGTTACCCATCAGAAAAAATGGTAATGCGGCGTTAACATGCATTTAAAAACTATGTAATTATAAAAATAAGACGAATATATTTAATTTGACTTTAATAAGTGATTGCATTTTCAGCCGAAGAATCGGAAACAGAAGGGCAAACCTGCGGAGAAGGTTGTCCATCCGTACAGCAGGAAAGCTGCCTACTTGGCCAGCGAGGAAATACGACTAAAGAAGAAAGAAAGGTTCTTCCAAAGAAGTATATTTATTTTATTTTAAGTGCTGTTAAAAATGCTAAATTGTTTTCTGTTGCTGCAGACAGAAAATTGAGAAGGCAGCACGTCTGAACACCATTGGTAAGCTGGTAGTATAATAAAGTATATTGTTATTTCTTGCAATGCATTATGTTATGGTGTTATCTTGTCAAACGTAGGGGAGAAGCTGCTGTGGTTCCAGGCGCAGCTGGACCCGCAAAAGACCAGTTACACCAAAAAGGATGCTTGTGACATAATTGAAAGGTGAGCAGGACATCAAAACATGACCTATAACCAGACTGCCACTAAATGCGCGCATTTTGCCATGAAAATATGACATATTGCGAGTGAATTTTTCATCTGCTCGCGCATGTGCGAACAGATGAAAGTACGCATCATGTATTGAGTGGACAAGTGACCTCTCTTATTGCCGTGAGAATGAAAAATAGTTTGTGAAAGGTGGAGTCAATTGCAGACAGAAACAGGGTGGGTAGAGAGGACAGTTGCCATTTGTTGTTTGAGTATTGAGCAGAAATTCCGTGAAAATGAGAGGAAATTTGAATATTTACTTTGTAATGTAACCTTCAATGAATTATTAGTCCAAAAATATGCATATTGAAGCAAATGTTGTGTATTTTTGGCTCAGTGAACTAAAACTGTACAAGGAATTAAGAAGCCACATTAAAACTGTGTACTCTAAATGTAGTATACTACGTTGGCCACTAGGTGTCAGTGATTGTTTGATGAAACAAGCACAAGACTTGATCATCGTAACAACAGGCTTTTATTGCAGGTTTAAATAATCCAACAACAGGCACAATAATAATAACATAACAATAATAATCATCATGAAATAACAGCACGGGCTACTGTTGTGGCCGTAATTCAACTGAAACGAAAATATTTGCAGCAACACACACAAACATCAGTCTTATTTATGTCTTAAATGTCTTATTTTCTCTTATTATGTCTACTATATTGGGTAATAGGAGTGTAAAGGTGACTCGAGGGGTGTTATTTCATGTCTAGTGGGCTCTAATAATGTTGAAAAGCATATTTAGTAAACAGTTTTTCTGCTTAATGTCTTATTTTGTCTTATGTCTACTATTATACCTTATACTACTACTACTACTATATTAGGTAGTAGGAGTATAAAGGTGACTATAGGTGTGTTATTTCATGTCTAGACACTCTAATAATGTTAAAAAATATATTTAGACAGTTGTAAGCAGGTTTTTTATGTCTTATTTTCTCTTATGTCTACTATATTGGGTAATAGGAGTGTAAAGGTGACTATAGGGGTGTTATTTCATGTCTGGAGGGCTCTAATAACATTAAAAAGCATATGTAGAAGATCGTAAACAGGTTTTCTATGTCATAACTCCCGAAATATTCAATTTACTGTGTATAATTTGTGTGTGTGCAGGTACCTTCAGAGGTTTGATTCGGAGCTGGAGCAGATTGAGCTGGTGAACAGCATCAAAGGTCGTCAAGGTCGTCTCCACTGTGCCAGAGAGAGCACCATCAAGCAGAATATCGAGCGGGAGCGAGCGCAGTACGAGGGCGTGGGATTGGGTCAGTGTGTCCTCTTGTAGGATGGAAATGCTTCATCAATACTCCATGTTGTGTCTGATGTGCTTCTCATCTGCTTCAGAGATCCCAGACTTCATCAACACAAAACACCTGAAAACCTTCAGGTGCGTTCAATGACACTCGGAATGTGTCTACTTGATAGTGTGCACACTAACCCTAACCCATCATGAAGACATTTATTTGTTGGTGGCATCTCTGTCTTCACTTTTCTATTCATTCAAACTAGCAGTAATCCCTCATTATGGCAGTTAATTGGTCCCAGACCAATTAACGCGTTAAATGAATTTCCACGATATAAGAGTCAAAGTTAATAAATGGAATATGTTGGTAGGTAGAGTATAAAAAACCTGTCAAGTTTTAACATTCTTAGAGCCCTGCAGACATGAAATAACACCTTTACGTTCCTATTATCCTTTGTTTGCTCAGGCTACGGAATCACTGCAGGGACATGACATGTGGCGCTAGCATAGCAACATACCGAGCTAACTAGTTAGCTTCTCCAATTTACTTATTCTGAACTTAAAGTGTTTCAAACGGAGTGGGAAACAAGGACAAAAGACACAAAAGCTTAGTACATCCGTGGCATGTCCGTCTCGGCCAGTAGCCAGTCTCCAAGCAGTAAAGTTAATGTAATCATAACATTACTGATGCCTAGTCAGCACAGTACTACATATGACTTGTCTTTCAATATTTTTGACTAATAATAGGCCATAGTCAACCACCAGCCATCATTTATTAATGTTTGTTTGAAAAACAGCGATATAGTGACGGAGCGATATTTGAACCGGGATATAGCAAGGGATTACTGTATTTTGCTGGTATTATATCATTTATTTGGGGGGAAAAGGTGATTAAAAAAGGTTATTTTCTGCTGTGTGCAAGTGGAGCAGTTCTCCTAATGAGCCTTGAGGGGGCGCTGGGGTGACGCAGCTTTTCCTTCTTCCGTTCTGCAGGGAATGGACAGGGGACTTGAAGAAACTTCCAAATATTAAACTGAGAAAGGTCTCAAACAAAGGTGTGGAAGTGATGGACACGGGAGAGGAGAAGAACGATGCTGCTGAAGAAGAGAAAGAAGAGTTGGATGAAAAGGAAAAGATGTCTGACTCCAGTTGATTTTGTGTACATTTATTGCAAATACAGTAGCAGTCACAGGTTGGAGACACCTTCACATTGATTAGCTGGGGTAGGGGGTGGGGGTGTCTCCAAACCTTTCACCAGCAGATGGCGCCAGATGTAGAAAAAGTGGTGCCGTATATTTCAGGTGGAAGCTTCTACATTGCATTCATATTCCTTCCTAGACAGGAAAAGTATCCTTAGTAGATACCAAAGTGGTCGTCATGAAAGACTACATCTGGCCTTCACCTTTTAAAAGATTTCACAACGCCACAATCATGCTTCTAGACTCTTCTTTGGTGTTGGATTGTCCAGAAGAAACCACAAATAAACCTTACGTTATCTTTATGGAGCAGCAAATGACCTTTTCTTTTGCATTTCCTCATATAGTGGGGTTTGTTACCTAACTGCAGAGAGTACCAGGCGTTTACAAGCGGGTGGAGCCGCCACTTTTATACATTTATCATAAAATATATACTTTTTTATGGCTGTCAATTGATTGAACTATTTAATCACGATTAACGGCACTTTGTCCATAGTTAAGTCAGAATTAATCAGAGTTAATCGCAGACAGACCTTTTTACCAATACGATGCAGGGATGTAAATCTCTGGTAGACGATTGGATACGCATCTATACACACAGGTTACGACACCATTCAAACAGCATATCTTTTCAGAACAACAATCTGATATGATTCAATGCTTACGTTTGTTGATGTAGACATGATGTGCTGTCCTTTTTAGGGTAAGAGTATTTTCCTGTTTTTCTTTGTTATATTCACATTATAGTTCCCTTGTTTATCGTGGGGTGGGTTCCCAAAATAGCCCTCAATAAGTGAAATCCCCGAGGTAGCCAACTTCTTTTTTTTATTTTTTTTACAATGATTATATATGTTTTAAGCCTGTAAACACCCTCATCATACTTTTCTCTCGTTTAAACACTCTCAAAGAAGTTTCAAACCTTCGTTTGGATCTTAATGATCAACCTTCAGGTAGGACAGAAGAAATGATGAAGTTACCACGCGTATTCCACTCCTGTTGCAGTCCTCATTCAAACAAGATTCTTTTACAAGCTAGCCAGCTAGCAATGACACAGGAGACGAAGCGGGCGGCACGGAGATTGATTGACAATCGTCTACAGCCAATCAGGACGCACAAAACAATGGGCGGTGTAGACAAAACAGGGAAGAGAGAGAGACACTCAACTTCACACGATGCAATTGTTCTTAAAGGGAACAGCGCTCGTGCTGTAATAAAAAAAGAAGCGCTATAAAAGTTCTGCAAAGGGTGCACTGTATAATCTTTTGTAATGGTGTATGTTAAAACTTTTCATTGCAGTAGACACAACGGAATTATAACCCTTTGTGCGGTCCTTTAAATGACCCCTTGGAAAACAATTTAAGTCAGTACCCTTTCTGTACATTAGAGGCCGCCAGGGTGCACGGGTGAGGAAAGGAGTGTTACGCTCCAGGACAAGATTTATGCTGACTAAGCGGGCCTCAGTCACACTGTAGTGTGCGTGTATTGCACTGGAGAAATAACTGGAACGAAAGCGGTTGTGGTACTCTGAACACATTTCACGGAAAAGCCCACACTTTGCACTATAAGGCCTTTAGAATGTTATGGCCAATCAGAATAGCTGAAAAGGACAGCGCCTCCCCACGAAAAGAGTATAAAAGGTGATGTCTGGCTGGAAAGAGCTCAGTTGTCTGGCTGGAACAACTCGGATTTGGAATAAACTTTTTGGATTCCACCTGGAACCTTTCAGCGCCTCATTTGGACTTTGGATTTTATTTGGCTTGCAACACTGCTGAAATCTTATTGGACTTAGATTGTGGGACTTCGCTTGCGGACGTTTCTTAGAGAAAACTTCTAGTTTCTTCCAGAGGAACCTTTTATTTGGACTTCTATCATTTGTGAAGAAAATTACTGATATTTTTTACAAAATGGAACAACTCGATAAGAAACTTAAAGGACGATTTAAGCGCCTCTTCGGGCAGGCTAAGACGCTATCAGACGGCCCCAGATGCTCCATCAATGAATCTTCCATTACAAAATAAAGAAGCCAATTGCCAAGTGTCATTCTTAGAGTATTTTCAAATGTGTAAAAGAACACATCGTATCCCCAAGTATGCTGTAAGTGCAAAAAATGAATTTGTAAATAACTACATCAAATTTCATGTAAAGGGATATAAATTTTGGAAATATGGGCCATTGTTTTATTCCAAAAATAATATACAGTAAGAAATCCCAGAGTTTTTGCATGTTTAATGCGAGCGGTCCTTGAACGCGCCATCAAACTTTGTCCCACGCTGCACAGATGGACTACTATACTGTATTTTCAGCCTTTTTCTTTCAACTCATATTTGCTCCCAAGTGCTGATACTATGTAGGAATGCATCAAGGTAAGATGTGATGAGCTAACTGAGTGCTGACATGCATATTTGTTCTCTGAAAAACAAAGTCCAGGCTGGTACTGGTGGATGGTGGCTCTGTATTCATTTAGTGCTTTTAATTTGATGTTTTACACAATACATCATAAATAAGATCAATGAGATGGCTATCATGTACGTATGTTTTGCTGATGTGTTGAAAATCTTTCCCGGTGACTAGCTAGCGCGCTGCTAATGCTATTTCCATCCATCCTCGTCTTCAGTCATGCCGGTAACTAGCAGCTCATAACCCAAATTTTAGCTGCAAACAACTCAGCCGAAAGACGGCTCGCATCTAAAAAAACACTTTGGGATACTCGTATGCCAAGGTACCACTGTATAAATGGCAATTTAAAAAATACCGGCAGTGCTTCAATCAATCTCTCTCTACAATCTCTTTCACCACAACAGGGCGGAAGGAGTGAGTGTCCCGCCTTTACGGCATTACCTTTCACACAGGCATCATCCTGCCACCGTCTCTGGTCCCATACTATCTCAGAAGTGCCCCCATGCGGTGTCCGTACTGTTTATACAAAATGCCAGACTGGCTGTGTGAAAGAGGCTTTAAAAACACATTCAAGGTGTGTTAGTGCAGTTTGAAAAGTGCAAAGATGGTGTCAAAGTGTGGAAAAAGTCAGCCAAAAATGGTCATCACCAGCCTTGCTGGAACCGTTGGAGGCCTGCTCTTCCTCGCTCTTCATCTCCAGCCTCTGTGGCGCAAGAGCCCCATTGGTGCTGCTGGCCACACACACGCACACGCACAGTTGATGTGAGTCCAGCTTCAACTCCGTTTGTGTCACACGGGGTTCTGCATGGGCGCCACCGCCGCCTCCAGGGAGGCATCAGAGTCCAGGTGGGTCCCCGGGGCCGGGCCGACGGGAACCTCCACCGCCTCGCGCTTGCCGTTGGCCAGGCGGGGGGCGGTGGGCGGGCGGCCGTGGGGGTTCTTGTCGGGGCAGTTCTGCACGGTGATGATGCGGTTGAAGGCCTTGAGGCGGCGCCACAGCTGCAGGTAGACTTTGCACTGGATGTACATGAAGATCAGCCCCCCCGTGAAGCCGATGGCCACCACGATCAGCTTGGTCCAGAACGGCCACTCCAGCACGCCTGCAAGCACAGACGCGCTCTTTAGGGCAGCCTGCGGGGGGCGCCGTCAACCGCCTCGGCTGGTGCAAAGCTGTGCTTACCCTCTGGAGTATAGTACTTCAGAAGAGAAACCCTCCATAACTCCTCTGCAATCAACAGCATTCATTTCTCTTTATGGTCATGCAGTATATCACATATACTGTACATATATCACGGCCACGCCCCCTGGATTGGCTCAAACTGGCATCTGATTCTAATCAACTCGTGCAAACAAAGCGAATTTTCCAACCCACCTACAAGAGCTACAAATGTATCACCATGGATCCCAATTGGTTACGATACCGTATATGACCGTGATACATACAGGGTACATACTGTACATATTGAGTGATACAGACTACCTAGGACACCACAGGGACAAATCATCCTTTTCAATCATGGAACTCGCATCACTTGCAATTCATTTCTATGCGTCTATGAAAGGCACAGCACAACACGCAATCAATCAACATGGCATCACAACACACAGAGCAACCCTAAAACAGCAAACTAGCAAAAAACATTACTAGAAAAAACAAACAAACAACACACTCGTGATATTGTGACAAAAGGCCAATGGTCACAGAATATGGTCGGAATATTATGCTCAAAGAAGCTCAAGAGTTAAAAGTAGAGCTGCACGACATCTTGGGTTTTTCCAAGTGTAGTTTGTGCACACCAGGACGTACGAAGAACTTGAAGAAATTAGGATTTGACCAAGTGTACCTGTTGGTTTGTCCTAATGAAATATGATGACATTACTGCTACCACATCACTACTATCAGGAGAACCAGAGTATAGAGGGGTAGGGAGCCACCTTCTGTGGCCCAGCAAGGTGTACTGTGTTTGGGCACACGCTCCGAGCAGGCGGTGTGACGCCACGGAGGTCAGGAGAAGCGGAGTATCGTGTGGGAAGAGCTATTATTTATTTATTTTTTTCATAACACTGTGAAATTATTCCCATAATGTTTTGACGTGTGATATCACCTGACCGAATTTTCCAACTTTACTTTTTGTTTCGTTACTAATATTGCGGAACTCGCTATTATATTGCAAAATTGTAATATACATATTTTTTGTCATCATGGTAAAAAGTTTTAATATTAATATTGTGACTTCACTGTAATATTTCTACTTTATTCTGGTAAAATTACTGGGGGTTTTCCAATTTCTGCTATTTTTCTTGCTTAATTGTATTGAAAAAAAAGTGTCTACAGAGATCAGGAGAACCAGAGTACAGAGAGGGAGGCTCCATACGAGCGCGGCACAGCAAGGTGCACTGTATTCATGCACACGCGCCGAGCAGCCCTTGTGACGCCAAACATATTGCACTTTTCAAACGCTGCGGTGCTGGCGTTCCACGTGGCAGATAAAGTTCGTTGTGTGCTCGATGACTGTTTCCCTCTCATCGCGTATCATTTGGTACGTCCTTCCTCTTAAAGTGAATGTTTGTTTACAAGGGAGTTCAGGGGGAAAGGAGCGCTTGATTTGCTCACCCGCACAGGATGGGTAATCTCGCCTCACTGGAGCATTTTTTTTAAAAGATCGGTTATCTGAATTATTTTTAATGTTATGGCATTTATCGGTACGACATCATAATTCCCTCATATCATCCCCATAATCATCGTGCGTCCCTGGTTCAAAGAATACATTTCAAAAGAGAATATAGAAGAAAAAAAGAGTTGAAAAGCTGTAAGACAAAGTTTGGAATGCTAGTCGTGATTTGCAAGAAGTAAAAGTGTGAAGAAAAAGTTGTAATATTACAGGAAAAAAGCTGTAATGATCGAAGGGTAAAATGGTGACTGTAGGAACTAGAGATCGACCAATGTGCTTCTTTCAGGGCCGATACCGATTTTTGTCGTCAAGGAGGCTGATAACCGATATTTGCAGCCGATATTCATTTGGAGTAAAAGTGAAAATATTGGTGACACAATTTTAAATAATACACTCTCCAAAAGTTGACTTACTTTAACTCAGTGGTCCCAAGCCCTTTGCAGGGGTGTACCCCTTCTGACATGTACCCCCTACTCCTACACACTTCACAAACACAAACCTTTTTACTGTATCTTCATCCACTCAACAGAATGCATTGGTCCATTCATTCATTTTATAGTACTTGCAGGTGTACGTGTGTATTTTGCACGGTGACATTTAATAGTTTGACATGAACACGGATAAATAGATTAGCAATCATTTTACACATATTTTATTATGTTTAAATATATTTCCCACGATCCTTCATGGACAGAAGTAGGACGTTATTGGTGTCTTAAAGGGACAATGTCACGAGATCATCACGTGTAATTGCATAACTTTTGAATGAAAAGAAACAAAAGAACTTGACAACATCCTGTCGTTAGTGTTTTTTAGTGTGTGTGTGTGTGTGTGTGTAATTACTGCACTGGCGTACTTGCTGGGAGCTTTTTAGCTCCAGCGCTACGTGCTAGCACAACTAGCTCCGTAGCGGCAAGTCTCCAGGCTTAGCAGCACATACGAGTTTATTTCCCAATCCTTGTTCATGAGTTAGATGGATATTTTGTCACACTCCTATTTGTTTGCATCACTGGAGCAAAAAGGATGCTATGCCGCCCTTGTCTCAACGAGGTCGTCTAGCAGGAGAAACATCGGCTGCGGTGTTTGGGTGCGCCGCTCTAATTTACCCGTGTAGGTTTGTTGAACTTTGCGTCGCATAGTTCCGCTTTTCATCTCTTATCGGCCGTCGGATTAAAAAAAAAGGTGTAAAAATGACGAATATCGGCGCCAATTATCAGTCGATCCCAAATATTACGTGGGACAAAAGTCATAAAGTTCCTAAAAACTAATAAAAAAGAAACTGTTGAAAAAAAAACCCTAAATGGTACAAGGAACCAATAGTAAGGAACCAATAGTAGGAGGGTGTTGGCACACCAATTCCGCCCACTCTTACTGTAGTTAAGGCCTAGGCTACCAGCACTTATTAGTTCGCTGACGAAGCTCTTCGGATGAGGAGCGAAACGCCCGACACCTTCTTCACAGAAGTACAGATGACGTCTCAAGAAGCCTTTTCCTCGATGGACAACTCCTGTACAACTGAGAGCCTACACAGACGCCTAAATGGTACAAGAACAATGTTGTGCCATTACGTAAATAAATCTAAAACTTGAGGTTATGAGAAAAAACTCGAAAGGTTACGAGAATTAAATGGGAAATACGTGGAATGAAAACATTTAGCATGGAAAATGTCATAAAAATAAAATATTAGGAGAATTATGATGACATCACCTAAATACAGTTGTACCATGTTACCAGAAAATGTTATAATTATATGTGGGAAAAAAACTTGTGATTTACGACAAAAAAGGTACATTTTTGAGAGAATGGGAAGAAAGCTGTGCGGTGGGAGGGTTGGTTGTGGTGGTGTTGGGTGGGTTGGCGGGTGGCGGAGAGACTGACTAGTACTTTTTACCGTTCTTCCCGAGTTTGATCTCCTCTGTGGTTCTCTTGACCAGAATGTAGACGGACCACAGCATGCACACGATGGCTATCAGGTGGAACAACACGGAACAGAAGATCTTTCTCCTCTCGCTCTTGGACATGTGCAGCTTCTCCCACTGGCCAGCAGGTGGCGCCACACGGGGAAGAGAAATGACGTTAACGTTAACTTCTTTTTCTCTGCTGAAATGGTAAATAATTAAAAGAGAAGGCGGTTGGGTGGCACTGTCCATCTATCCATCCACCCATCTTCTTCCGCTTATCTGAGGTCTGGTCGCGGGGGCAGCAGCCCAAGCAGGGAGGCCCAGACTTCCCTCTCCCCAGCTGCTTCGTCCAGCTCCTCCCAGCGGATCCTGAGGCGTTCCCAGGCCAGTTGGGAGACATCACTTGCCAACGTGTCCTGGGTCTTCCCTGAGACCTTCTACCGGTCGGACGAGCCCTGAACACCTCCCCAGGGAGGCGTCCGGGAGGCATCCTGACCTCCTCATCTGGCTCCTCTCAATGCGGAGGAGCAGCGGTTCTACTCTGAGTTCTACTCTGAGTCCCAGATGACAGTGCTTCTCACCTTATCTCTAAGGGAGAGCCCAGCCACCCTATGGAGAAAACTCATTTCGTATGCTTGTAGCTGCCATCTTGTCCTTTGGGTCACGACCCAAAGCTCATGACCATAGGTGAGGGTAGGAACGTAGATGGACCTGTAAATTGAGAGCTTTGCCTTTGGGCTCAGCTCTCTCTTCACCACTATGGACCGATGCAGAGTCCGCATCACTGCAGACCCGCACCAATCCGCCTGTCAATCTCGCGTTCCATCCTTCCTTCACTCGTGAACAAGACCCCGAGGTACCTAAACTCCTCCACTTGGGGCAGGATCTCATCCCCGACCCGGAGATGGCACTCCACCCTTTTCCGGGCCAGAACCAGGAGGTGCTGATTCTCAACCCGGGTGCTTCACACTCGGCTGCGAACCGATCCAGTGAAAGTTGAAGTTCACGGCTCGATGAAGCCAGCAGGACCACATCTGCAAAAAGCAGCGACCCAATCCTGCAGACACCAAACCGGAACCTCTCAACGCCCTGGCTGCGCCTAGAAATTCTGTCCATAAAAATAATGAACAGAATTGGTGACAAAGGGCAGCCCTGGCGGAGTCCAACCTATCAGTGGAAACGGGTCCGACTTATTGCCGGCAATGCCAACCAAACTCTGACACCGGTCATACAGGGAACGAACTGCCTGTATTAGCTGGTCCGATGCCCCATACTCCCGGAGTACTTCCCACAAAATTCCTCGAGGAACACGGTCCAATGCCTTCTCCAAGTCCACAAAACACATGTAGACTGGTTGGGCAAACTCCCATGTACCCTCAAGGACCCTCACTGTCCACGAGGGAAAAGAGTGCCACAGCCATTAATTTAGCAGAGGGCGCTGGCTCACAAGCCAATGCAAACAACATTTTCCAGCAGGAAGATGCTTTGGAGGTCCAGCAGGTCCTCAGATTACCAACGAGTTGTTATCCAATGATGTCAATGTACATGGACTTTTAGTGTAAACAGGAAGTCATGAGGGGTGTCACCTGACACTCACGAGAGACGACACATGAGGTTGGGTCCCTCTTCCTGCCTCTTTGGAGGTGTAGGATAATATTGTCTTATGAACCTGTTAGCTGAGTGAGTAAATATTTATTAAAAGTAGATTATAGAAATACTGTTTAATTAATTTGTTAACTGAATGGAGGAACATTTATTTCATTATATTATAGAAACATAAAGATAAAGTGCATTCACATAATCAGCAGTCAGATATGGTCACAGAATGGGGCAACTGGGCCAAAGGTGGGATGTGCTATGCTGGGAGTGTGTGTTCCATTTTGTACAGAAAAAGATGCGGATGTGAGACCACGACGTCAGAAAAAAACACGAATCTCAGCTGTTGCTGCCACACACGCACTCAGATAAGGTATCTTGGCACGAGAGCATACGTCAGCCGCCTGGGAAAACACCTATAAAAAGCTGGGAGCCGACCACTAACCACTGGGCCACCGTGCGACCCTTCATTTTCATTTATTGTGTGATTAATTAATTTATTGATTGTCATCCCAGGCCTGGTGCCTATGAGTTTTTTTTTTCTGAAGAAGAACTGAAGGACGTATCAAATAAGGCCATAAAATGATGACATACAAAATTAAATGAAACTCATGAAAAAAGAACAACCAATTTACGCGGATACTGTAAGGGGCGTTGCAAGGGAGGGAGAGACAGGTTTGTAGGGAGAAGGAAGCGTCACTCCTTCGTTATCACTTTCCATTTCATAGGAGCAGATCCTTTCATATGTTGTTTTTTCAAACCGACTTTGTGCTCAACTGACTTTGTGCTTCTAAAGATCGATATGGTACCGATAACTTTTTTATATCTACTTTTTGTGTAGTTTGTGCACACCTGGAGGTAAGAAGGACTGGAAGAAATGGATTGGGCCTCCAGGGTTTCCCCTAGGATTTTTTTGAAGCTGTGGTGGTGGGCTAAACGTGAAGCGGACTGCCACCGCTGCTGCGTCGCTGTGGGAGGATTTTTTTTTTTATGTTTAAATTTACTGTCAGTAATAATGTAATAATCAGGGTCGTTTTCACAGGCTTGAACAACAAATGCATTAGTTCACTTTTAATGCCTTTCTCTCTGCCTTTTCTTCCACTCCTTATCTGTCAAGTGCCAACAGGGCAGACAGGTGATTCCGGTACATGTTTTTCAAAATAAATTGTAGTGAAACATTTTTAGGATATTTTAGAGATACTTTATTTCAAACTAATTGTGGTCAATATGTAAATATATATACATGTATCCGTACAGCACAGGGGTGTTCACACTTTTTCAGTCTGTGGGTTACTTTACTTAGATCTTGTTACGATGGTGTTGTCGCTCTGCTGCCGCTTGTGTGCTTCTGTCTGCAGTGCATCCTCAAAGGGCGTGGGTGGAGTCTCCAGCACACACCTGCAGCTAATTCCACCGGGTGCCTATATAGACCCAGCGGCAGCAGGAACTGGTCGCCAGATTGTACTCTTTTCTACAGGCACCGCTTCGTCCGGCTCCCTAACCAGATCCCTGGCTTTCTGGCTCACCATTGTTGTTATCTGCTACAGTGCTACTCTCAGCTACACTGACATTGTTCCTGCTCAGGTTTGCCTGCAGTGTCTTTAGTTTAATTCTAGTTATTTCCCTGTCAGCCTTCTGCTGACAGCGTTTTCTGTTTGTGCCTTCTTCTTAGTACCTTTTGACTTGTGTTGTACTTTTTCCCCTCCTGGGACACATTTTGTTATTAAACACCTTTGTTATCATCTTTTGGACTTATCTCACTGCGTTGGGATCCGCCTCTTTTGCTAATGGCTACTCCCAGCCCTGACAGAACAATCTGGCCACAGTGGATCCCGCGGAGATGGAGAATTTTCGTAGCGCCCTATCTCACCAATTAGACAATTAGGGCAATTAGTCGGCAGCCATGATAAGAAGTTGCATGATCTCATGGAGACTGTTTCTGCCCTAACCCTGGCTGTAGGAACAATGGACCAACGTTTGGCCAGAGTGTGCCCACACCTGCCGCATGAGGACGAGGCTGCAGCAATTACCGCTAGCTCTACCCCTCTGCCGACGCTGACTTCCAACCCTAGTCGAGAGCCAAGTATTCCCCACCCTCCTCGTTTTTCTGGTGAGTCCCAGTCTTGCAAACAATTCCTGCACCAGTGATCCCTAGTGTTCAATCAACAGCCAACCACTTACAGTTCGGACCAAGCAAGAATAGCTTTCATCATGAGCCTACTCGCCGGCAGAGTCGCTGCACGGGCCATGGCAATTGGCAGGTCGATACCAGTCGCATGCACCTCCATGCCCACCTTTTTGGCTGAAATGAGAAGGGTCTTCCATCACCCAGTACACGGAAGAGAGACAGGGGGCCGCCTGTTAGAACTCAGACAGAGGGGGCGCACCGTGGTGGATTTTGCCATCGACTTCCAGGTCATGGCGGTTGAAAGTGGTTACACTGATACTGTCATCCTCTGGGACATCTTCCGTAAGGCCCTCAATCCCCGTATCAAAGACGAGTTAGCGGTTAAGGACGACACAGCGTCACTTGACGACCATAAGATTGGACAATCGCATCAGAGACCGTGAGAAGGAACACGCCGAGGAGAGGAGGTTTGATACTCGCCCTCCTACACCGCGACCAGCATCAATTCTACCGATGGAGAGGACCTGCGCTCCGTTCACGCCCATGGATATCGACTCAGCATCGACAGAAGTCCCGATGCAACTGGGAACACGCCGTCTCACGCCAGTGGAAAGGGCTTGTCGCCGCAGGTTGGATTTACGTTTGTACAGTATTGCCTGGATCACCGGCTTCAACGGTGTCCCGCCAGACCAACACACAGATGAGGATCGACCTCGGGATCGGCCGAAAGCTTGTCGTCGGTATCAGGGATCGATCAACCCATAGCCGGGGGTCGTCCTTCGGCCAGTGACTGTGAGTTTGTGACCAACACTAGCTCCTCGCAGAGTGACACACCCCCACACAGACTACAAGTCCGTGGAACTATCATGGGAGGAGGGAGTAACATTCAGATCACTGCACTCATTGATTCTGGTTCGGACGACTGTTTTGTGGACTCTGTATTTGTGAAGAAATTTAATATTAAGGTAGTGGAGCTCCCGTCCCCTACGGAGGTGCACTCCTTGGACGGTCGTCTCTTGACGGCGGTTTCTCACCAGACCGAACCCTTGTCGCTCCAGTTGTCGGGCAACCATTTTGAAAGCATTCGCTTCTATATAATTCCGTCCCGCTCTGCCCCGGTTGTATTAGGCATCACATGGCTCAAATTACACAACCCATCTATTGACTGGAATAAGATGCGCATTATTAACTGGAGTCTGTTTTGCCACGCAAATTGTTTGCGCTCCGCCATCAACAGCTCCGCCATCCGCCTCAACAGCTGTTGAGGAAGAGATAAACTTAACGGGGGTACCCGGGGTTTACCATGACCTTAAACAGGTTTTTAGCAAGGACCGCACCCAAACCTTACCCCCACACCGTCCGTATGATTGTGCTATAGAACTTTACCGGATGTTACACTACCTAATGCCAAACATTATAATGTTTCCGCCCCAGAGCAGCAAGCTCTTAGAGATTACATTTCCTCTTCCCTCGCGACGGGATTCATCCGCCCATCTTCATCTCCCCTTGGGGCGGGATTTTTTTTTGTTACCAAGAAGGATAAATCATTAAGACCTTGTATTGATTATAGGGGGCTCAACAGCATTACTCTCCGCAACCGTTATCCCCTCCCGCTTATGGACTCCGCCTTCTCCACTCTGCATTCGGCCCAAATATTTTCCAAATTGGATCTCCGTAACGCTTATCACCTGGTGCGCATTAAAAGGGGACACGAGTGGAAGGCCGCATTCAATACCCCGTTGGGGCATTTCGAATATCTTGTCATGCCGTTTGGGCTCACCAACGCCCCGGCGGTTTTCCAAAACCTGATTAATGATGTGCTTAGAGATATGATAAACCGTTTTTGTTTTGTCTATCTTGACGACATTCTTATTTCTTCTAGGAATTTACAGGAACATACCCGCCATGTAAGACTAGTCCTCCAGCGACTACTTGAGAACAGGTTATATGTCAAGGCTGATAAATGCGACTTCCACGCCACTTCCGTGTCCTTTTTGGGGTATATAGTGGAAAAGGGCCAGCTACGTGCCGATCCCACTAAGGTTCAGGTGGTGGTCGATTGGCCAACTCCTAAAACAAGGAAGCGTTTGCAGAGATTTTTGGGCTTTGCTAACTTTTACAGACGATTTATTCGTAATTTCAGCAGCAAAGTTGAACCTCTGACCATGCTCACATCCTCCAAAATACCATTTACTTGGACCCCCAAGGCGGAGGAAGCATTCAATTTGCTTAAAAGACTTTTTACCACCGCGCCTGTATTAATTCACCCTAATCCTGCCTTACAGTTTCTCGTTGAGGTCGACGCATCGGATACAGGAGTGGGAGCCGTCCTATCTCAGCGGTCCCCAGTCGACCAGAAACTTCACCCGTGCGCATTCTTCTCGCGTCGCCTCACACAAGCAGAGGGCTATTACGATGTGGGCAATAGGGAGCTTCTGGCCATCGTTCTCGCGCTGCGGGACTGGCGTCATTGTTTGGAGGGCACAGCCCTTCCCGTCATGGTCATCACCGACCACAAGAACCTCGCCTACATCAGGACTGCTCAAAGGCTCAACGCTCGCCAGGCTCGTTGGTCTCTTTTTCTCACTCGCTTCAACTTCTCCATTACTTACAGACCCGGCTCACGCAATACCAAGCCTGATGCGCTGTCCAGGACGTTTGGTACCACGGAGGAGGAGACGGCTCCAGAAAGTATTGTACCTGTGGCTCGGGTGTTGGGGGCCGTCCAGTGGGAGGTGGAGAGAAGGGTGTCCAAAGCAACTAGCGGAGTGGAACCACCGGAGGACTGTCCACCTGGAAGGCTATTCATGCCACAAGGCCTTAGGTCGGAAGTAATACAATGGGGACACTCCTCTAAGATGACCTGTCACCCCGGGGTCAGACGCACACAGTCGGCGGTGGCACAGAGGTTTTGGTGGCCTTCTATGACGGCGGACATCAAGGAATTCGTCGCGGCCTGCTCTGTCTGCGCCAGAAGCAAGACGTCTCATCGACCACCCGCTGGATTTCTTCAACCACTACCCATCCCGTCTCGCCCGTGGTCCCACATCGGCCTCGACTTCGTCACTGGATTACCATCCTCCCGAGGCAACACCGTCGACTTGACCATCGTGGACCGCTTCTCTAAAATGGTCCACTTCATTGCCCTGCCAAGACTACCTTCGTCTCTGGAAACTGCACGCTTATTGGTGAGACATGTGTTTCGAATTCACGGCATTGCACGTGATATTGTATCCGACAGGGGGCCTCAATTCACCTCCCGTGTGTGGAGAGCCTTTTGCAAGACTTTGGGAGCATCTGTCAGCCTATCCTCAGGCCATCACCCACAGACCAACGCCAGACAGAGCGGGCCAACTAGGACCTCGGAGCGGCGCTACGCTTTGTTTGCCACCAGCACCCGTTGTCGTGGTCCTCCCACCTCCCCTGGGTGGAATACGCCCACAACACCCTTCCCAGCTCAGCCACACGTATGTCACCATTTAAAGTTGCCTACGGTTACCAGCCCCTGCTGTTTCCCTCACAGGAGTCGGATGTAGCCGTACCATCCGTGCAGGCCGCGCCCAAAGAGTCTGGAGAGAGACTATAGCTGCACTTAACCCGACCTTTTCCAATCGACGCCATCATCAGCTCCTCCTCCGTCAGGCTCAAGCTTCCATCATCACTCAAGGTACACCCAGTATTCCACGTCTCCTGCCTCAAGCCAGTTTCCTCCAGCCAGCTGTGCCCGCCGGCCGAGGCGCCGCCCCTGCCGCGCATGATCGATGGCCAGCTTACCCAGTGAAGGCTCTTTTGGACTCCCGCAAGAGGGTTAGAGGGTTTCAGTACCTGGTCGACTGGGAGGGGTACGGTCCTGAGGAACGTTCCTGGGTCTCCCGCTGCTGTATCCTCGACCAGTCCCTCATTAGCGACTTCCACCGTCTCCACCCTAGTAAGCCAGGTAGGCCGCCAGGGGATGCCTTATAAGAGGGGGGAGGACTGTTACGATGGTGTTGTCGCTCTGCTGCCGCTTGTGTGCTTCTGTCTGCAGTGCATCCTCAGACGGCGTGGGTTGAGTCTCCAGCACACACCTGCAGCTAATTCCACCGGGTGCCTTTATAGACCCAGCAGCAGCAGGAACTGGTCGCCAGATTGTACTCTTTGCTACATGCACCACTTCGTCCGGCTCCCTGACCAGATCCCTGGCTTTATGGCTCACCCTTGTTATCTGCTACAGTGCTACTCTCAGCTACACTGACATTGTTCCTGCTCAGGTTTGCCTGCAGTGTCTTTAGTTTAGTTCTAGTTATTTCCCTGTCAGCCTTCTGCTGACAGCGTTTTCTGTTTGTGCCTTCTTCTTAGTACCTTTTGGCTTGTGTTGTACTTTTTCCCCTCCTGGGACACCTTTTGTTATTAAACACCTTTGTTATCATCTTTTGGACTTATCTCTCTGCGTTGGGATCCGCCCCTTTTGCTAGTGGCTACTCCCAGCCCTGACAGATCTACCTTCCTACTATAGACATAGAGAATACTGTATACACTGTATATCTATACTTTACTGTATTGTATTCATAAATATTAGTATTTATGTACATTGTACATGTATGTCAGGGGTCCACACAATCAAAATGATCTACCTCTTGCTATAAAAGATATACAGTAGCATATATCAACTATTATACTCAATACTAAGGATTAGTATTTCACATTCACAGTTTCAAAGTTTACAGGTCATGAAATCCTTCAGCAATTCCCAATTCAAATCAATATGGCAATAAAGATAATGACAAATACTGTAATTCCTCAATAGTTGTGTACAGTTGTGTGCACACTCTGCATGGGTCCACTGTGGTGAAGAAGGAGCTAAGCTCTCAATTTAGCGGTCCATCTACGTTCCTACCCTCACCTATGGTCATGAGCTTTGGGTAGTGACCCAAAGGACAAGTTGGCGGCCAAAATGAGTTTTCTTCGTAGGGTGGCTGGGTTCTCCCTTAGAGATAAGGTGAGAAGCACTGTCATCCCGGAGAAACTCGGAGTAGAACCGCTGCTCCTCCGCATTGAGAGCAGCCAGATGAGGTGGCTCGGGCATCTGGTCAGGATGCCTCCAGAACGCCTCCCTGGGGAGGTGTCCTGGGCACCCGTAGAAGGCTTCAGGGAAGGCCCAAGACACACTGGATAGACTATGTCTCTCAACTGGCCTGGGAACAGCTCGGGATCCGCCGAGAGGATGGATGGATGAGTCATTGCATAGTGTATGAAAATATGAGCATTTTGAAAGGTTTTTTTTAATGGTTGCGTCCCTTCTTTGCGGTTTTGCACCATTTGCTGGGTGGGAGTCTTGGAAGGTAATGGGATGTACGTGTGTGTGTGTGTGTGTACCTTGCGCAGTGGTTTGAGTTTGGTCTCCATGATGAAGTCGAACTTGCAGAGTTCACAGCAGCGCGTATCTGATGACTTGATCCACTGGTAGAGACACGCGTGGTGGACGAAGCTGAGGCTGCCCGTGCAGCGACACGGCATGATGAGAGGACACTCCTCATCACCCTCGCAGTGGCAGATCCTGCACACACACACACACACATATTCAGCAAACACCTTGTGTGTACGCGTGTCTGTGGCCTTGTTAGGAGCTTCTTGTATGTCGCACACACGCACACCCACCCGCACACACACGCACACACACGCACACACACACACACACGCACACACACTGACCTGCACACCTCCATCTCAGAATCATCAGAGCACAACTGAGGCCTGCCGCACCACTTCTGAGGCGTGGGCACAGACATGTCCCCGCCCCCCGATCCCTTTTCCTGATATTTCTTGGTGATGAGCTCCTCGCCGTCCTCCACTGGGGAGGAGCTGTCCACCAAGCTGCTTGACTTACGACCTCGGACATCTTTGTCTTCACTCTGCAAGCTGTCCTTCAGCGAACGGCGGCTGTCTCTGGTCATGGAGCACCTGCTGCTGCTGCTGCACCGCTTCTTCAGACCGCCGCCGCCGCCCTCCACCAGGGGATGGTTCTCCTTCCCCTCGTCCGAGTCCACCGACTGCAGCTCCATGACCTCCGTCACATCCTCCCTGCCTTTGCTCCGGCTGCGGCGCCGCGACTTCTCCTTGCTCCAGCTGCGGAGGTACCGGGGCGGCACGTCCTCCGAGGAGGTGGAGTCCGAGCGGGCGGCAGCCGAGCAGCGGAGGCGGGGTGCCAGCTCCCGGCGATCCCGCCAGGGCCGCTCCCGCCTCTCGCTCAACTCGCTGCGGTCGGAGCTGAGGCTGCGCTCGCTGCGGTCAGCGGGCTCGCATGCGGCGTTGGCCTCCACACAGTGGAAGGCGGTGAAGTTGTTCCTCTTGCGGCGGTGGCGGCGCTTCACCTGCTTCTTGGGGGCCTGGGCTGAGGGGCCCCGGCTCGGGCTGGAGACGGCGGGACGCGTGCTTTCGGTGCTTCGTTTGGGCAATTCAGCGGCAACATTCTCCTCGACGCAGGTCAGCTGACCAACACTAAACACACACACACGCACACACACAGATGGATGAGACGTTAACATGAACATGAATGAGATGACGTCATGGTTTTTATGATACACATTGACGCCACAGTAAAGGCAGCACCATGTATCCCACAGGTTTATTATTCTTTTTCATTTATTTCATTTAAATGGTCAAATTGTTAAATGCGGCAAGCAATTTTTTCCACTTGTCAAGCGAGCAAATACCTTTTTGATTCATGCTTGTTGTAATATCGTCAAATATTCATTTCTACCGTCACGTAAGATGTACAGTACCGCTCAAAAGTTTGGAGACACTTCCTCATGCTAATGAATGCAAAGGCGTCTCCACACTTTTGAGCGGTATTGTACATCATGTACACTGCTCAAAAAAATTGAAGGAACACTTCGAAAACACATCAGATCTAAACTGGGGGAAAAATGATCTTGAATATCTTTCCTGATATAAGTGGGTGATGTATTAGTAACAAAATGATGCCACATAATTTGGTATTGGTATTGGTATTGGTTTTATTTATTTCGAACATGCATATGTCCGAAAAGGAGTAGGACGAAGCAGAGCTTATTTAATCCTATCCCCTTTTTGTAGCACATCAATTGCTAATACATACATGTGTGTACATACACATACAAACACGCACATACATATATATACAGTACACTTACATCTGCACCTACACAAGTATGCATATATATACATATACAGTATACACATATACAGTATACAGGTACACAAATGCTAAAAAAAAAAAAAAAAAAATCTTTTGCTATCTTTTGCTTTGTCCATTTTGCTAAAATGTCATTGTAGCAACTCAAAATGATTCTCAGTAGTTTGTGTGGCCCCCACGTGCTTGTACGCATGCCTGACAACATCGGGGCATGCTCCTAATGAGACTACGGATGGTGTCCTGGGGGATCTCCTCCCAGATCTGGACCAGGGCATCACTGCGGAACCTGGACGCATGGAGGAGATTCCAGGAGACAGGTAGTTACTCTAGGAGAGCTGGACAGGGCCGTAGAAGGTCCTTCAACCCTCAGCAGGATCGGTATCTGCTCCTTTGTGCAAGGAGGAACAGGATGAGCACTGCCAGAGCCCTACAAAATGACCTCCAGCAGGCCACTGGTGTGAATGTTTCTGACCAAACAATCAGAAACAGGCTCCATAAGGGTGGCCTGAGGGCCCGACGTCCTGTAGTGGGCCCTGTGCTCACTGCCCAGCACCGTAGAGCTCGATTGGCATTTGCCATAGACCACCAGAATTGGCAACTACACCACTGGTGCTCTGTGCTCTTCCCTGATGAGAGCAAGTTCAACCTGAGCACATGCGCCAGACGTGAAAGGGTCTGGAGATGCCGTGGAGAACGTTATGTTGCCTGCAACATCATTCAGCATGACCGCTTTGGTGGTGGGTCAGTGATGGTCTGGGGAGGCATATCCCTGGAAGGACGCACAGACCTCCACAGGTTAGATAACGGCACCCTGACTGCTATTAGGTATCGGGATGAAATCCTTGGACCCATTGTCAGAACCTATGCTGGTGCAGTGGGACCTGGGTTCCTTCTGGTCCACGACAATGCCCGACCTCATGTGGCTAGTGTATGCAGGTAGTTCCTGGAGGATGAAGGAAATGATACCATTGACTGGCCCCCACATTCACCTGACCTAAACCCAATAGAACACCTCTGGGACATTATGCTTAGGTCCATCCGGCGCCGCCAGGTTGCTCCTCAGACTGTCCAGGAGCTCATGGATGCCCTGGTCCAGATCTGGGAGGAGATCCCCCAGGACACCATCCGTAGTCTCATTAGGATCATGCCCCGATGTTGTCAGGCATGCGTACAAGCACGTGGGGGCCACACAAACTACTGAGAATCATTTTGAGTTGCTACAATGATATTTTAGCAAAATGGACCAGTCTGCTGCATCATTTTTTCACTTTGATTTTTGGGGTGTCTTTGATTTCCCCCCTCTATAGGGTGATCATTTTCATTTCTATCAAATTATGTGGCATCATTTTGTTACTAATACATCACCCACTTATTATCAGGAAAGATATTCAAGATCATTTTTCCCCCAGTTTAGATCTGATGTGTTTTCGAAGTGTTCCTTTAATTTTTTTGAGCAGTATATTTTTGTCCATTTCTGTGTCTTTGTGGAACAAGTGTCTTTTTGATGTGCATTATTTACAAGCTTTCATGGGCCACATCAGACTTTATGGTGGGCCGAATCTGACTGAATTTGACACAAAAAAACAGATGTTTGTCAATTTATATATTAATGTTTGCGCTATTTGGACAAAGATACCATGTTCTTCATTTTCTTCATATTTAATTTTAAATTAAATAAGATATTTTAACATTTTATTTTCCTTACTTTTCAGGAGAAAAATGATATTTGGTCATATTGTATGAAATTACATCAAAATGAGCTGATCTTGAGGACGCAGCAGTTTCAATTTAGCACGGAACATCTCATTTAAACATCTTCAGACGCTTATATCACATGTGGTGTTCAGCTTTAAAGGGTCCCTGGCATGATTCATCAACTTTGCTTAAATATGTTAAATATTGCTTGGAATTATGTTCTACATTGTTCCATTTGTTGAAAGCCAACGGTATATAATTGGCAAAATTGGCAAATTGACATTTATAGTTGATGGCACCAGCCATGATGAGCTAGCTCTCGCAGTTCAGCCTCATCGGGATGACACCTCTAGCGAAAACAGAGAAAAGAAACGCTTCTCGAGGTACATGTTGGACTTGGTTCAGCATATATTTAATCCAAATAGTAGTTGTGCCAAAACATTGTGTTGCTGCTGGATGTTCACAGTATCCCAGTGATACTGTAAGTTTGTTTTTTTTTTTCAAAAGAGGAAGGTTTAAGACAACAGTGGACGAGCCAAGTGCAGAGAACGGAAGACAGATGGACGCCCACCCTGAGTTCTGTTCTTTGCAGTGATCATTTCACTGATGACTGTGTGAAGGAACACCTTTACAAGAAGCATTTGGCTTGAAAGTACGCTACAAACGCAGCTTGAAAAAGGATACTATTCCGCCGGTACACAGGAAAAAAAAAGACAAGAAGAACGACGTCAAAGTTGCCACAGAACAAGTACCAAACAAGTGAGTAAGTCATGTCTTGTTACCACCATTATAGAGGTTATGTTTTTGCCGGCGCTTATCTGTTGGTTTGAAAACTTGAAAAGTTCTAAATGGATTTGGATGAAATGTTCAGGAATTGTCGGAAATGGGATATGGAAGAACTGATTACCTTTTGGGGGTGATCTGCATCATCCACAATCCACAATTTTTTTTAAAGGATTCTTTCACATTGTGAGATAGTACCACCCATCCATTTTCTATATCGCTTCTCCTCATTAGGGTTGCGGGGGCATGCTGGAGCCTATCCCAGCTGACTTTGGGCGACAGGCAGGGTACACCCTGGACTGGTGTCCAGCCAATGGCAGGGCACATATAGACAAACAACCATTCAACCTCACATTCATACCTATGGACAATTTAGAGTCGCCAATGAAGCTAACATGCATGTTTTTGGAATGTGGGAGGAAACCGGAGTACCCGGAGAAAACCAACACACACACGGGGAGAACATGCAAACTCCACACAGAAATGCCCAGGGGAGAATCCAACCCAAGTCTTCCCATCTCCAGGCTGTGACTGTGTGGCCAACATGCTAACCACTAGACCACCGTGCGGCTGAGATAGGACCGTTTTCGTCATTTGTGCGTATAACTCCACAAAAAATGGTCAGAGCACTTGGAAAAAAAAATACCGGACAAGTTTCCAACAGGTTGTACAAAATATCAAAGACTGATTCAGATAATGGAATGATTCCGGATACTATGATCCAGAATAGGTAAAAATAGGGGACCTTTGCAATTGGACCTTTGGAAGACAACAAATGAAGCTATAAATTATATACAGTATATTATACTGTATATAGCCAAGACACTGTGGAACCTGGATTTGTTGTATCTTCAAAGGCTATGGAGCTAGATTCAGAAGAAAACCGCCATTTTTGTGATTAACTACTGAACTAATATTGATATCATTATGAATGCAATTGCTAATGCTATGTTTTCATGGTGAAGGAATCTAAATATGTGGATAAAATAAATGTAGGACTAATATTTATGCTGTAAATCACAATATGGGGGGGAACTACAGCGCTTGGCAGAGGTCTGCACTCTCCGCTCTCCGTTTACATACTGCCTTCTAAACACTATTCCATGATAGCGACAAGGCTGTAAAGCATTATACATCTTATATGAACATCTTTTCACTGACATATTGTGGGGGGCAGCGGCTGAGACGGTGACTAAATACAAAATAAATCAGGCTATAAAGACCCTCCTGTTTGTCCCTCCTCAAAAACGATTGACACATGGCTCATATCTTGGCTGTAATCACTGTAAACATCCTCCGTCTCGTACAGCGCTATGTTTGTTTACCTGAGTGATACTACTCTGATGATGTCATGAGGCTGAACAGCGAGAGCTAGCTCATTTTTGCAAATTAACCGTTCGCTGTCAAAAATGTAGAAGATAATTACCAACAATGTGTAACATATTTTAGCAAAGTGGATCAAGCATGTCAGGGACCCCTTCAGGCCACAGACAGTGAATTTTTTATTATTATATCTGACCACGGGCCACACGGTGGTCTAGTGGTCAATACAGGAACAGCCTGGAGATCGGGAAGACCTGGGTTCGATTCTCCCCTGGGCATTTCTGTGTGGAGTTTGCATGTTCTCCCCCTGTGCGCGTGGGTTTTCTCCGGCTTCCTCCCACATTCCCAAAAACATGCAGGTGAGGTTAATTGGCGACTCTAAATTGTCCATGGGTGTGAATGTGAGTGTGAATGGTTGTTTGTCTATATGTGCCCTGCGATTGGCTGGCGACCAGTCCAGGGTGTACCCCGCCTGTCGCCCGAAGTCAGCTGGGATTGGCTCCAGCATGCCCCCGCGACCCTAATGAGGATGAAGTGGTATAGAAAATGGATGGATGGATATTTGACCACATTTGCATACTTCATCACACCTAAATACTGCCTCCAACAGTTTGAGTTAGCGAGTATGCTTGGGTTCCTTTAGTTGTGCTTATGTGGCATCATAAGGGCTTCTCTGGGAGAAATGCTCTCCCATAGAACTGTTTACTGTTTCCTTGAACAGGTGACAAATGATAAAGCTTTGCTTGATGTCTGTCTGACTTTAATCGTCCAGCATCTCAAATCATCTGCTCCTGAATGACTGGAATCAAATGAATTCATGGGCGACAGTGGCATGACACACACACGCACACACACACACACGCACGCACGCACACGCACTAAATAAAAAGGCCAGAGGGCACACGCCCAGGGGTCTGGAGGACAAATCAAGCCGCCGTGTTGTCATCCTTGAATTTTAAAGTGTTTTGCATGTCAGTGGAAGAGAGCTCAGCGTGATGAGGATGTTTGCCCACATTTCCACCAGCTTGATGCCCCCCCTCCCGGCTGCTAGAAAACCCACCGGAGACACTCAAAGAGACATTACCTGCAAATGTCCTGAGAAGACGGGGTGATGGACGTCTTTGAGGCGCTTGTTTGTCTTGCTGTGGAGCTAGCCTTAAAAAAATATCACTTATAAGTCACTCATAAGTCATTTCATTGATACTGTCAAAGAGATATGATACATGATTGATACTGTCAGGGACATTTGATACACAATTGATACCGTCAGGGAGATATGATACCCGTTGTTACCGTCAGGCAGATATGGTACACGATCGATACCGTCAGGGAGATATGATACCTGACTGATACCGCGAGGGAGATATGACACATGATTGATACCGTCAGGGAGATATGATACATGATCGATACTGTCAGAGAGATATGATACATGATTGATACCGTCAGGGAGATATGATACACGATTGATACTGTATGATACAGGATTGATACCGTCAGGAAGATATGACGCACGATCGATACAGTCAGGCAGATGTGATACGCAATCAATATCGTCGGGGAGCTATGATACACGATCAATACCGTCAGGGAGATATGATACACGACTGATACAGTCAGGGAGATATGATACACAATCGATACCATCAGGAAGATAGGATACACGATTGATGCCGTCAGGGAGATATGATACACGACTGATACAGTCAGACTGATACAGATATGATACAAGATCGATGTCAGGGATATGATACACAATCGATACCATCAGGTATCAATACCGTCAGGGAGATATGATACATGATTGATACTGTCAGAGAGGTATGATACATGATTGCTACTGTCATGGAGATACGATACATGTTTGACACTGATATGATAAATGTGTCAAGTTCAGTGTTGTCGCTTTGCTGCCGCCTATCTGTCCTCTGTTGCAGTGCTCTCCATACCCTGATTACTCATCTGTATCACCTGTGACCAATTACCTGCACCTTTATCAGCTGCTGCCATACCTCTGCCGGTTGCCAGTTAGTCCTTTGCCAACCCTGCTACCTGCTACCTGCTACCTGCTACCTGCTACCTGCTACCTGCTACCTGCTACCTGCTACCTGCTACCTGCTACCTGCTACCTGCTACCTGCTACCTGCACCTTCCTTCCTTGGCGCCCAACTGGTCTTTATTCCTATTTGCCTTGTTACCATTGTGATTCCCAGCATTATGTATTTTTCCTGCTCTGCATGCCGTTTTTGCTGCAGCTTCCTTATTTATCGCATGTGTTTTTTCTTCCTGCCTTGCAGTGTTTTTTTGTTAGACTTTTTGGCCTTAGCCCTGAGCTTCTTAGTTGTGTTTTTGTATTTTTGTGCCTTTTATTACCTACGGTATTTTGGGTATTTTTTTTCCATTTAACGAGAGCGTTCTTCCTGTGGTTGTACAACTGCGTGGCATCACGTCATGTATCAAACTCCATCCCTGACCTCCACCTTTGCCATCCCGCAGTTACCTTGGAGATGTTGCTGGATCGACTCCCTGAGCGGCCGGGGGCCTTGGCCTGACCCTGGAAGCGAGGAGGAGAGACAGGAAATCGTGAGGGTGAAATGATGCTCTTAATATTCCATACCATAAGGCTCTTTTCTCACAGTCCTTAACATCAATCAGGACAAGATCAGCTGATGAACCAACTGATGGCCAAACTAATCAAATCCATCCATCCGTCTTCTAGGCTGCTTATAATAAATCAAGTACAATCCAATCAAATAATCAATAAGCAAAAGAGTCCAGTCACCTACAGTCAAATATTTTACATTTCAAATCCAAATCCCAGGAAAATGAGCGACATGGTATGGATAACCCAAGGTTATTATTTGCAGTATAATGTTATTCTAGAGTACATTAGGGGTGCCCGATAATTATCGGGCCGATATGAGGGAATCATGACGTCAGACCGATAAATCCCATAACATCAAAAATATCTCCGATAACTTCTAATTAAAAAAAAAAAAAACGCTCCAATCCTGTGCGGGTGAGCGAATCAAACGCTCCTTTGTTCTCCTGCCTGTGACGTCCCTGAGCTCACTTGGAAACAAACATTCACTTTTTTTTAAACTTTGCGTGTATGTGTGGTCTAAATTAGGGGTCACCAACACGATGCCCGCGGGCACCAGGTCCCCCCTAAGGAGCATGAGTTCCCCTCCAGCCTGTTCTAAAAAATATCTCAAATGGCGCCACTTACCTGCGAGCGGCATCACATTTTTTTGGGTTGCTATTCTTGTTTAAATTACGCTTACTTGTCCACTGGAAATTACAATATATATTAAAAAAAACACGTGTGACATGTGATTAAACGTAGCTCCCAATTACAACACTAGATGGGCACCTGAATGCACCAGTGCAGCTTTGAGAGTTGCTGTGGTAACACGGACCTTGTTTCTGATGTTCAACTAACAGTGTGCGTCTATAAAGGTGAGGAACTTAACTTATCACTCTTCATGCAATTTGCTGCATTTAAGGATGCTGGGAAATCCCAGAAAATTCACCCAAAACATGAAGAAAGGTGTTCACCTGCGACTAAGTCTGAAGTTAAATCACTTAAGTTAAAAAATAGAGAATGTTTTCCATTTCTGCCTGATTGAAGAAAAATAAAGTGAATCATGATCTATTTCTTAGAATGTTGATTTAGCGGATCATAATTTCTGTAAACAGTAAAGCTTGCCAACCCCTTCTGGTGGCGCGTTCAAAACCTCCATGAAGAGTCCCGTTGGCCTATGAGACATTCTGCTGTACGATGGAGCAACAGTAAAGCCAGCCAATCCTCTTACTAGCTGGATGCCCCCCCCGGCCAGCTGGTAAGAAGATGGTGCTGTGTCATGTCTTTCTATTTCTATTTCACTTTCTATTGACCTCCCCGCCACCATCGTGCATCGCTGGAATCAAGGCTAAAAGGCACAATGTACCACATCATTTTATACTGTATACAGAGCCACCCCTGGCCAAATTGGAACTCTAAACTTGGAACTCTAAACCACAGAGGGCCACATAGTGAAAAATGGAAGGATGCCACTTGGCATTCTTTGATGTTTTCTAATGCAATTTATATATAGTTCATTTCGGCTTTGTGAAAAAGACTGCTGTTAATATCAACTTCACTCTTTTTTTCACATTTACATTTAAATCATCTTTGTAAGTTACTTCTCGTAATATTTTGACTTTATTCCCACGATATTGTGACTTCATTCCTGTAATATTCTACATTTTCCCCAGCTTAATTTTCCCAGTAGCTTTTTCGTTTTGTTTGTTTCTTACGGAGCCCGGGAGGGGACATAGAGAAGAAAAAAATGATAGGTTAAAAAAAAAAAAAGAACCTTCCCTCACAAAACTTTTGCGAGATAACGCAAAAGAGACTGTGGTAAAGCTGGAAACATATTCACATACAGGTATTCAAACTTCCGGGATGAATAAGTCCCAAGTGAATGTTTCTAACACAGTAAAACACACCTCTTTCCAACCGTGCAACACAGACAAACAGCTACCCAGTTTTTATCAAAACAAGCCGTCTTCTGTGCAGTCTGACTTCTATTGACCTCTAGGAGAAGCCGGCAGCGAGACCGGAGCGCAGGGACCGTCTACAAATGTCTTCTTTTTCTTCTGTATTATGGCGTTTGGCATCAATGTTGCCTACTCCTCAGTAAGACAAGCATCTATTTGCTGTCCTGGAAGGCCATAGATGACATCATAATATGACTTTATTCCCAGAATATGATGGCTTTATTCCCATAATATGACTTTATTCCCAGAATATGACGACTTTATTCCCATAATATGTTGACTTTATTCCCATAATGACTTTATTCCCATATGTTGACTTTATTCCCATAATATGATGACTTTATTCCCATAATGACTTTATTCCCATATGTTGACTTTATTCCCATAATATGATGACTTTATTCCCAGAATCTAACTTTATTCCCATAGTATGACTTTATTCCCATAATATTTTGTCTTTATTCCCAGAATATGATGACTTTATTCCCATAATACGATGACTGTATTCCCAGAATATGATGACTTTATTCTCATAATATGACTTTATTCACATAATATTTGACTTTATTCCCATAATATTTTGACTTTATTCACGTAACATAACTTTTTCCCTAATTTAATTTCCAAAATTTACAACTTTATCTGTTGTGTTGTTTTTTTGTTCGTAATATTATCATTTTTAAAAAAATATTTAACATTTAAACTTTACCCTACTAAAATGATCTTATTTTTCTTAATATTACAATGTTATTCTTGTAAAATTATGCCTTTTTGTTGTTAGATTACAAGTTTTTTCTTTTAGTACGTTGACTTCAAAGTGACATGACACACGCTTGAAATACATCCTGTAGGCGGCTTCCTTGTCTTCCTAACAAGCAGGGCAGCGTTTGCAGCAAACCCCGCACAACCACACACACAATGGCGAGTAAATAAAACTAAAAAGAGAGTGAGCGAGAGAGACAGAGAGAGAGGCTGGGACTGGTGTAAGCTGATAAAGGGATTTCCTGCGGGCACTGATTGGCTATTAGTGGCTCTGGGGTGCACATGTGTGATCATCATGGCTCTTAATATTCTTTACATGCACAATTGTTCAACACAGCAAATAATTAAGATTTAAACGGCTTCAACGACAGTGGTGTGAAAAAGTGATTGCCCCCTAAAGCTAATAAGTGGTTGGGCCCCCTTAGCAGCAACAACTGCAATCAAGCGTTTGTGATAACTTGCAATGAGTCTCTTACAGCTCTGGGGAGGAATTTTGCACAATTGTTGTCATTCAGCCACATTGGAGGCTTTTCCTTTTGAAGGTCATGCCACAGCATCTCAATAGGATTCAGGTCAGGACTTGGACTAGGCCGCTCCAAAGTCTTCAGCCATTCAGAGGTGGACTTGCTGGTGTGTTTTGGATCATTGTCCTGCTGCAGAACCCAAGTTGCTTTCAGCTTGAGGTCACCAACATTCTCCTTCAGCAGAATTCATGCTTCCATTTGTCACAGCAAGTCTTCCAGGTCCTGAAGACCATCACACTACCACCACCGTAGTTTACTGTTGCTATCATGTTCTTTTTCTGAAATGCCAGATGTAATGGGACACACACCTTCCAGAACGTTCAACTTTTGAGTATTTTCCCAAAGGTCCTGGCGATCATCAGGATGCTTTCTGGCAAAATTGAGACAAGCCTTAATGTTGTTTTTGTTCAGCAGTGGTTTTGGTCTTGGAACTCTGCCATGCAGGCCGTTTTTGCCCAGTGTCTTTCTTATGTTGGAGTCATGAACACTGACCTTAACTGAGGCAAGTGAGGCCTGCACTTCTTTGGATGTTGTTGTGAGGTCTTTTGTGACCTCTCGCATGAGTCGTGGCTGTGCTCTTGGGGTCATTTTGGTTGGCCAACCACTCCTGGGAAGGTTCACCACTGTTACATGTTTTGTCCAATTGTGGATAATGGCTCTCACTGTGGTTGGCTGGAGTCCCAAAGCTTTAGAAATGGTTTTATAACCTTTTCCACACTGATAGATCTCAATTCATCTAATTTATGTTATGTTTTGACATAATCATAATCAATCACTTTTTCACACAGGCCCATGTAGCTTTGGATGTTTTTTCTCCCATTTAAAAAGTGCATAAAGTGTTGAGTTGTGTTGTCATTGACTAATATTTACATTTGTTTAATAATGTGAAACATTTAAATGTGACAAACATGCAAAAAAAAGAAAAATCAGGAAGGGGGCAAACACTTTTTCACACCACTGTAGCTTTTGAAGTGTTCATGACACCAAAGCACATGGTCATCTTGTTATTTCCGCCATGAAAAATAACATTAAAAGGCATACTTCCTGTGTTAGATGTGTACTACAATGTTGAAATATTTATTTATTTT